>NW_027070658.1:23069-40598 GCF_002906115.3 Quercus suber | reverse complement strand
TATTAATGTAAAAATTTATTCTAAGATATTTAGTACAGTAATAACAACAAATGTAGTCCTAATCGAAACCAAATATTACCTTGCTTTACCTTAGAAGATTTGGAACTGCTCATTTCAGAGAGCATTTTGATATCTTATTGCTTTCTTAATTATGTGCAAGTGCAACACGAGGTAAGTGATTGTTATGTGGAAATGATAGTTGTAGGTCCATCTAAATAGTTGATCTTGATTGAAATGTTATAGGTTATTGGACTTAAAGAGTGGGTGTGTTCACATTTTCAATTGGTATGACATTGGTTTAATTAAAAAATTGTGGTGGGGAATCCTTCAAAAGAGAACAACCACTACTTCTCTCCTATGGCTTGGAAAGATTTATGCCAATCCAAGAAGGATGGTGGCCTTGGTTTCAAATCTTTTTCAGATTTCAATATCTCCCTGCTAACAAAGCTCCATGGTGGATTTTAGGAAGAAAATAAAAAAGGAAAATTTTGTATTCAAGCTTTGTCTGCGAAATATAAGGTGGATAGGAAATGGCCTTGGGCGTAGACTCCAAAAAAGGCCTCCTGGACTTGGAAAAGTGTAGAAGCAGCCAAGCCCATTCTTTTCGGTAGAGCATGTAAGATTGTGAAAAATGGGGAGTTTCTTAACTTGGGAGGATCCATGGACTCCAAATCTTCCCAACTTCAAACTAGTGCTTGTTACAAATCCATGGGTAGGACTTACTCTTGAAAACTGGCTTGCAAAGAAAGGGTGTCCAAGAGCTTATAAACACATGGTTAAATTGATACTTAATCTATGTAGAATGCTAGGATCATAACAATGCCTAAGTCACCTAAATGCTTGAATAATTGTCTAGTAGTGTCACAATTATTTACGCCAAACAAACAAGGGTGGGATAAAGCAAAACTTTCTCAGTTATTTGAGAATGATTCAGTCAAGGCTATTAAGCAAATTCCAATCAGGGCACACAGCACTTCAGATGGGTGGACCTGGACCAAATCATCAAATGGATCCCCTAACCGTTAGATCAACTTATTGGGAAGTTACTGCCTCCAATAGAGGGGATGGGTTTGATGAGGTCAAAGCAAAAATATGAAGTCTAATTTACATGAGAGGCTAAAGATGATGCTATGAAGAATTGCCTCTGGAATAATTCCTACAAAGGATACCATTTTGAGGTTCAACCCAGACATTGACCAAGCTTGCCACTATGTGGGGAATCTCATGAAACTTCAGTGCATATCTTTATCCACTGCCAAGCAGCTGGATCGGGAGTGCAATTACCCCTAAATTTGTTTTTCTAACCTTTAAAAAGATCAATGATATTGTTAAAGGGGACAAATGTAATTTTATTGTATATAGGCTAGTATTTTTATAAATAAATTTTGGGCCTAAAAATACTTTTGTCTCTACACATAACATACTCTCTTAAGTAACGTGGGCCAATTATCCATCTTTTTTTTTAAAAAAAACAAACACGTGCACAAAATATTTGGGAGTTCTTAAAATTAGATTCAATCATGGTAAAATTTGAATGGATTTGATTTTACCACATCATGATCTAAAGATTCTAAACAGATATTGACTAACACTTATTTGAGATCTAATTAAAGTATTATAAGATGTGACAAAATCTAATCTATTCATTTCATAATGAATTAGTAGGCTTTTAATATCTCCACAATGGTTTAGATCATGATCTCCACAATGGTTCTAACCCCAACTAACTTAAAATCCTGGGTCCATCCCTAGTTCAGATCAAAGATCAAACAAGTCTAAACATCCAAGGAAGGAAAGGTCTGACTTAAGCAACCATCCCCTCTGCATTAAATGACTTTCACCTACTAGCTATACTGCATTTGATACTAAATGACCCGTCAGAGTAGTGCTAAGCACCCATTTTTCCATCCACTTTCACCTAAAAAAAGAATGTAGAAATGCAAGATAGGACAAGTATCACTATCTCCCACTCTCAAAATCCACCCTTTAGGTGAACAGTGAGGGAAGGACCTCCTTTAGTATAAATAGGAACTGATCCCCCGTGAGCAAAGGATTCAGAGAACTTCTCAATAAAAAAAGTGTCGTGTAAACATAGAACAGATTTAAACAGTTTGTACGTTTGGGTCTACTATCGGTTGTTGGTCCATATTTATTAATTAGTTGTATTGGTTGGGCCCTTGTCAATTTCAAGCGGATTTTACCCCATACAAAGAGAAACCAAATTATTCAGTTAAGAGAATTCTAGAGTCAGACAAAATTTATTGCTCTCCTTGTTTGGTCAATAAATTTCTTGAGGTTTTCTCACTTATGGAGTTAACTAACGAAGTGAGAAACAGCTCATTTTATGCGTGAACACTTTGTTATGTCAAAATCTTAGAACACCCACCTACCCGAACACCCTGGTTTAGAAACTTGCGTGAGGCTCTTGTTATTTCATTCACTTCTTTCTGCTAATATGCCGATATCCTTTCTTATATTATAATGTAAGGTATATTAATAGATAATTGCACTTTTTCTTCTTTTGGCTAAATTACAAAGAGAGTTTTGTTTTCAGTGTCATCTCCCATAAATAATATTCTGTGTATCAGTACTTCATAAATTTTCACGATATATATGGTGAAATTTATCTATTCATTAGTTTTTTGATGTATGTGTTGAAAGTCCAACTATGTAAACATTTGTGATCACTGTGTATATGTGCTTTTCTTATAACTTTTCCCCAAGTTTCACTACATATGCTCTAATATTTATACAAAGGCCGCAACAAAATTGTCATTTTCATTTAAAAAGATAAATAAGTAAAATAATTTTTTTAATCCTTTTCAATTCAATGTCTACCACTCATTCTCATCCACAACTCTGCCATAATTTATGGCCCGTTTGGTTAAAGATTTCTAATATAATTATTTAAATATTGTGAAAATACATGTTGGTTAAAAAGTGTTGTAAAAATGCATATTGTAGTATTTAAATACTAAAAACTAGTCTAAATGCCCCTACCAAACACTCTATTAGTTCTGGGGATCACAACTTTTCTTTAATTCTGACGCAATTCTAGGACTATAATTTTGAAATAATTTTAAGTAAGTTGTTTATTATTTTCATATAAATTCACAATTTTTTATCTATCACTCATAATTTGCCACATGAATTGTGTCAAGGCCCAAGGATTTTGTAGTTAAATTGACACATTGTCATGCACAAAGTGCTTGGAGTTTTAGGAAGAAATTATTTGAGTTGCAGACTTAACAACATATTATAATTATCTCTAAAAAAATATTTTCTTTAAATTTGGATAACTAATAACAATCTACTGCTGTATAATATAATTTTAAAAATAAGTGTGTAATTAATTTTTGTCTAGAATAATTATGTTCGAATAAAATTAAACATAAAAAATGTTAATGGATGCCATCTGTTAATAAACTATTCTTTTGAAAAAAAATTTATAGGAAAAAAAGTCACCACCTTGTAATTATCTTTAAAAAAATATTTTCTTTAAATTTGGATAACTAATAACAATTTGTTGCTATGTATGATAATTTTAAAAATAAGTGTATAATTAATTTTTGTCTAGAATAATTATGTTCGAATAAAATTAAATAGAAAAATGTCAATAGATTTGTTAATAAACTAGGGCTCGTTTGGTACGTGTATTTAAATAACAGTTTTCAATTTTTTTGAAAATATATGTAGGTAAAAAAAAGTGTAAAAATACATGTAATATTGTTTAAAAACTGAAAATATATGTTTAAGATGATATACTAAACAAGTCTTTATTCTTTTGAAATTTTTTTAAAATAAAATAAAAAAAGAGTCACCACCTTTTAAATTTCCGTGATATTAAAATATTCCTTAAAATGATTCTTTATCGAAAGATATGTAAAAGTAATACTTGCAATATAAATGAGACAGTCGTTCTTTTTTTCCTTTTCTTTCTTTTTTAAAGAGTTTCAACTCATGAAGTTCGCTCCAAATGATAATTTTTTTATTACCAGATTAAGATATCAATTAATTTTTGATGTAGATAGGGATTAAACTCTAAATTTCTTATACAACCATTAAAAACTTATTAATTAAAAATGTTACTAATTAAGCTGATTGAAATCCACAAATAAAACAATTAAGTTGGAATAAAAATAAAATACAAAAGAAAAAGCAAAACTAAATTGATTATGAAGATATAGGCTCAAGGCTCACAGCTCACGACTCGTTGATGTGATAATTTCTTTTTGTTGCATGATATGACGTGATAACATCCAAAAATATAATGATTGATGTGATAACTCGTACAAAAGAGAAGAGAAGAGACAGTGGAAATGCCCCTAGGAAAAGCCTGGTTAATGTGTACTCCTAGGGCAAATTAAACTTTTTATTTTTAAAAATATTTTTTTAAGAATTGAAAAAGCTGTCATTATTTTTTCAATTTTTAAAAAAAAAATTTCTAAAAATAGAGCACACATTAATAAAATCTTATAATTTTTTGCTTCATTGCTACAGTAGACACCTAGAGATAATAGCCCGTTGTAGCTGAGAGGTATTGGCACGATGTATTCTTGGCTTATCATGCTGTGCACGATGCATTATGCAAAAAGTATAAGAAGGATAACGTGTGTCAATGTATATGATACTGCAGATTAAAACAAAAAGTTCACATAATCGGATAAAGCTTGGAATTAATGGGTTATCACTTATCACAATACTCTTCCATTTCACAGAGAGAGAGAGAGAGAGAGGTTTACCATAATAAGTTAATTTGAAATAATGAAGCTGCTCACGCTATCCACCACAAGAAGTCCACAATATAAAGAAAGCTTAAAAACAAAAACAAAAATCAAGATGAAAAACGCTGAGGTGAGCAATGAGAAAAAAATTTGTTTATTTTTCTTTACGCAATAACGATTGTGGGGGGTGGAAGCCCAAACTTATATATTGGGCCTAATACCCTATTTGAAGGATACTGTGTGTCCAAAGAGGTGAAGGTTGTTGAGAAGGAGTCCGTATGAAAGAAGGATACCTGAAAACAGTGGCGACTCCAGAAATTTTGTCCAAAGTGTTCCTGGACAAACCAGAATAATAACCTATCCTATTCCACTTTGAATAAATTTCAGGTCATTTTGGTCTATTTAGGGTGTTTCGGGACATTTCGAAAAATACTGACTGAAATTCAAGATTTGGCCGGAATGAAGTTTGTGCTTTAAAAAAAAAATAACTGTTCTTAAAACCAAAACAAATTTGCATTCTTTATAAACTATAAACTATAAGTTCATTTGAAATATTAATAAAATTATTAATTATAGTTGTTTAGTTGTTTTATTAATTTGTTTGTCTTTTATAAACTATAATTTATTGTATTGTTGTTTCATTAACTATAAAATTATTAATTATTGTTTAGCCTAACATAATTTTATTTATTTATTTTTTATAATATATTATTTAATTAAATTATTAATTATTGGTGTTTAATTGCTTCATTAAATTTTTTTTTAATATCTCACCCACACCATACAGTCCCGTGGCCCCATCTAGGCATCTACCCCTACTCAACAGACAAGATTCACACAAGAGGAGCCAATCAAATAAATTCACAAATCACAATTCACTAAAAGACAAACTCACCAGCACCACTATCACAATGACACATGGATAAAGTCAAAAAAAAAAAAAAAACAGAAACAAATAAAGACTTAAAAGACTAAAGAGAGAGAATCAGACTTAAATACCACAGATCACAATACACTAAAAAGCAAACTCACCAACACCACCATCACAATGACACATGGATAAAGTCAAAAAAAAAAAGGGACAAATAAAGACTTAAAAGACTAAAGAGAGAGAATCAGACTTAAAGACTAAAAACTTGAATAATTATAAGCTCTCTCTCAGATCACAGTGGCACAGTCCACTCCACAGCAAAACCCAAAGATTAAGAGAGAAAAAGAGAGAGAAGTAAAGTGTAAAATACCTTGAGGGAGGCCTGAGGGGTGGCGCGCGGGCAGCAGCAGCACGTCAGAGGCGAGGAAGGATTCAAGGCTAAGCATCCGCGTCGTAAGCCCTGATCCGATCAAACTGATCTCTGATCTCCGATGCTCGATCCAAGCTTAGTTGCTCGAGTTTCAGCCTTCAGGTGGAGGCGCCGTCGCTGCATCGCACTGCTTGATGATGAGGTTTCAGCCTTTCAGGTGGAGGCTAAGGCATTGTTGAGGTTTTTTTTTTTTCTTTAAGTAGTTTCTAATTTTAGGTTAGGTTAGTTTCTGATTTTATGTTTTTGATTTTAATCGGCGGACGCGTATTGGCATTGGGTTTTGGTTGGTTTGCTTTTTTTTTTTTTTTGAGAATACGTTTGGGTTGGACCTGTTGGGTATTTAATTAATAATGTATTTTGATTTAAAAATCTGGTTGGAGTTGGTTTTGTTTAGGATTGATGTTAGGCCTTTTTGTTTTTTGGGCTTGCTCTGTAACCAATTTTTTTTTTAATATTTTAGTTCAAAATTTGTTTGTCATAAAAATTTTAATAGTGTTCTTGATTTGGCTGAAGGTGTTTCTTTTTTTTTTTATGGGTAAACAAATAATAAAATTTTAATTTTTATATATATAATTTTTTTTTCAGGTCAGGGTGTTCCTGGGAACACCCTGAACCCAACGTGGCGTCGCCACTGCTTGGAAATGAAGGAGGAATAGTCCGAAGAGAGAACTAGTGGTCCGAAGAGAGAACCAGTGGTCCGAAGAGGTCATTCTCCTCGGATGCAAAGATTCTTAGTCAAGCAAATATCTGGAGGGTTCGAGTGATTTTCCTAGTGACTTCAGTGATCTGGATAAGCTTTGGGCATGTCTAGAGATGAGAAGAATGGAGAAATATCTAAAAGGAAAAGCTGCCACCACCACATTAAATGCACTGCATCTGCTTTTCTGGCTGCATTAATGTGGAAAAGACCCTTGAACAATGTCATCTCAGCTACTACCACTCACAGAGAGCTAAAGAGGAGACCTGACGTGACATATATTCAAGTGGACACTTAGATGAAGAACAAGTGAACGATGAAGATGATAAGGGAAGATGCTATATAAAGGAAAAAAGCCTTTGGAGATAAGGGGGGAGAAAAAAAGAAGTGGACTATAGCTCTAGGAATTGTATTCATCTTTCATTCAATAATATTCCTCTTCAGACATCAAATTGAAAAGTTTTGAAGTGTGTTTTTATGTCAGTTTCTTCTTTAAAATCATAGTTAACTATTGTTTAATTCACAATCAGCCTAGCTCTTTCACCCACTCTCTACGAATTCATTGTTTTGTGTTCATTGGGCTCATAATCCAAACAATTTGGACTTAGACTACAAAAACAGACCCTACAACGATCATTTACTATTTTTCTTTATTTTTGAAATATGTAAAAAAAGAATAAATGAATAAATGCAAAATAAATATTGTTAATATAAATTTATATAATTAGTATAGCAATTGCGTAAATTTACACATTTTTAACTTGATTAATGTAGATGATTTTGGGATTTAAATGTGTAAAATTTTGCATTTTTTTTTTTCTATTTTACATTACCTTGTGCAAATGCTCTAGAAAGGGTCTTTAACAAAGCAGGAAATGGTGTGATAATAAGACGGGGTTGCGTGAAAGTGGTTACCAAAATCAAGGGTGCATTTGGTTAGGATGAAAAATTGAGGATGGAAAATGGAGAAGGAGAAAAGTGGGAAGAGAATAGTATGTGAGTGTGTTTGGTTGGGGAGAAAAAATGGAGATATTTTGGTGGGTCTAAGAGTTTTTTTTTTTTTTTTCCCTTACCCACCATTTGGGATGATTTTTTTTAATACTAACAACAATTTTTAATTATTGTTTTAAACTATTAATTTTTTATGTAATAGCCTAAATAGAAGTAAATTTATACAAATATTATTTTCAATCTTTCATTTTATTCTCAACTAAACAAAATAGTTTTTTAATACTCCACTTTTTCACTTCAACCAAACATATTTGAGAAAAAACTAAATCTTTTCTACCCCACCATTTTCTATTCCCGCAGTTTTTTTTCATTCATTAACCAAATGAAGCTTATGATTGATATATTTTATTTCGACAAGAGACATACTCTTTCCCACATCTAAATCTTTAGAACATTTGCATTAATATATCCTTAGAGCATTTGCTTAGAACCTATTTTTTCTGTCTACCTTAGAACTTATTATTTGCATTTGCATTGTCAATATATCCGTCAATATATATATATTATATATTATATTTTTTTTTTTTTTGAGAAAGAGAATATGGATGGAAATGAATACTCCCATAAGGAATGCGTTTTTAGAATTATTTTTTGAGTTTACTAACAAAATTCTTAAGAACATATATTAATAAACTATTTTAGAACATTTTTATAAAAAATAATTAATTATTTGATAATTTTTTTAATTTATCATTAAAATTTTTTAAAATAAATGATTAATGTACATTATAATGAGATACAGTAACCGAACTCTTATTTCTTTACTAAAAGGTTGTTGTATTATTTATTTGGGTCATGCTAATGAATACTTTAAGGCACTGATTAAAAATTCATTTTAGTAAAGTTTTAATATCACTTTTATGAGAAATGAAAAAAATTGTCAAAACATTAATTTTTTTTTTTTCTTTGCTCATAAAAACTTTCTTTAATTTGATTCTTAACTAATACCCTAAATGTACTTGTTAACATTTTCCTATTTATTATTATCATTTTTCTTCTTACATGTTTTTTTTTTTTAGACATCAGTAAATTTTGTGTTGATGTACACTCAAATGATGATAGTGATCATGAAAACAAAAAAAGATAATAGTGATGTGCTGTCATTTCGTACTGGGGCGGCCCGCTTAGCAGAGACATGTTTGCTGACATTAATGGATTCTGACATTAAGCGTACGTTTAGATGGTTGTTTTGCTCAATCAGTGCGCTTTCTATTTATGAATTATTAAAATTGAAAAACGTTCGTATTAATGTATTTTTGGGTCTCATAGCAGTTATTACTGTACCATACTGACTAGTATAGCTGAAATTTTTTCGTACTGTCTTTCTGGCCGGTACAAAACACAGCTATTTCATACCGCTTTTTGTACCAGAGCTTACCGGATTGTACCGGCAAAATCGAAAAAAAAAAAAAAAAAAAAAAAAGATACCGGCCAAAAAACGAATACCAAACGGTAAATGAAAAACAAGAAAAAAGTGATTAACAGTAAAAGAAAATACCATCTAACCCATAATACTGCCATTGCAAGTACTGTTTCGAAAGTAACCAACCATTCTTCTTCTTCTTCACGCCCATCTCTCCGTCTCTCTTAGTTTTTAGGTTTTTATTTCTGAAGGCTTTAATTGTTTGTTTTGTTGTGACTTTTAATAGTAAAAAGCTAAAAGTAAATGAGGTTTGCTTTTTTAATAAGTGAATAAAGTTTTTGAACTGTCAAATTTTTTATTTTTTTATTTTTGGCTTAACACTGTCAAACTTTACTGTGATATTATTATTATTATTATTATTAAAAAAGATGTAGGAACGTCGATTCCCTAATATTATTAATATTACCTAGTTGAAATTTTAACCAAAGATTAACATTTTAAATGAGATAAAGATTTATAAATTTAAACTTTTTAATAAATTATATGAATTTTGGTTATATATAAATAATAGCGGTAAATTTGAAACAGTACATCGGTATTGATTGGTACCAAAATATCTCATTCCTTTGGCCAAACCAATACGGTCTCTGGTACGATATTAACTCATTTGTTATTCATACATCTAAAAATTATTTTGCTACAATATTTTCAATAATAAGTTTTCAGTTTTCAGCAAATAAGCAGTATCCAAACAGTACCTAATTGGTTGAATTCTTTAGAGCTCTAGGGCTGTTTGGTTGTATTGTTTAAATAACAGTTTTCGTTATTTAAACAATACAATATGTATTTTCACAATAATTTTTCATCTATAAGTATTTTCACAACACTTATGGTCCGTTTGAATATCGCTTATTTTGCTGAAAACTAAAAATACTATAGCAAAATAATTTTTAAATATATGAATAATACCGTGAGACTATTTTTAATAAAAAAAATGGTTAAATAAAGATATTTATAGGCCTTTTGAATAGTATATGGATCTACTAAACGGTGCTATTCCGATGAAAATTTGGATTGAAGGTGGGTCTATGCAGTGTGCATAGATCCACTGACCGACAATTCCCCCGTGAAATGCTCATACTGTAACATGCTCATACTATAACAAGAGCAACAACGTTGTACTGAATTCTTACAAGAGCTTCAAGTTCTTTGTCTTAATCTATCATGCATTATTGTATACACAATAATGGAATAGATTGATTTGAAGTATGAACAAAGGGCTTTTGCATTATTATTTTTTTTTATGGGACATTTGCATTAATTTTAAAGTGGTACAATAAGAAAAGGAAAAAAAAGATAGCGGGAGACTCACAAATCATACATAAAATAAGGAAAATGTTTGAAACTTATTTGTAAGAAGTAAGAAAATGTCAAAAAGTTATTTAAAAAAAAAAATAAACTTCTATTATTTTAAATAAAATTAAGACAAAAAATAGTATAGAATTCACAAATAATTGATAATTTAAGTAAAAAGTTAGCTTATAATTGGATGCTAAATGTAGATGAGTAGCCTATTAATATTTATCAAAAATATATTTTTTTTTATAACTTTATATTAAATGTACAATAAAATAAATAAATAAAAGTTAGCTTATTTAAATTAAAAAAAATTATAAATTAAATTATTATATTACAGAAGACACAGAGTGAAAAGGTTGAGCTTGAGAGCATGATAGGAATCTCCCTTCTTCCCTTGGCTTTCTTTTCATATTTTTCTCTCCACTTTGGTCCATTGACAACACTTTCAAGAACCAAAAATCCTAACTCTTTGTTTTTTCCCCTAATCCTCTCACCTGCTTCTCAAGAACATACATTTCATTACACATATCCTCTTGTAAATTCCAAGAAAACACTTTTCATCCATATATCCACCCATCCTCAAGAACAACCATCTCACATAAGATAAAACTTTGTTTTACACTTTCTTTGCATTTTGTCAAGTGTGTGGGTGTGTTCATCTTTATTTCTTGTCTTGTTGTGATTAGATTATTCTACTCTTGTGTACGTGTGTGTGTGTGTGTGTGTTTTTTTTTTTTTTTGAATTTGGGTTCTTATGGCTAGTGTGTAAATCCATTTTCAAGCCCCAAAATATGATATCCTCTTCTTGATCCGTGGTTAGGTTCTCTTGTTAGTTTAGGCCTGTTTGTTACACAAACCCAAGGACGTGTTGGGATATTTTAAATTTTGTCAATATATACATTTGCGTTTTTACATTCTCATCAATAACTATGTTGTGTATTTTTGTATTTTTCATTCTTGTGAGTTGTGAGTATATGTGATTATAGGTGTATTTACGTTCCTATCATGTTATATTTATGCATATACGCACACAATAATGCATGTTTATGCATGCGTGATGAAATAAATGTATGAAAAATGCTATTTTCACAATATTTTTCACAATACTCTTACAACAAATCTTAAGTAACAGTTGTTATTGCCTGTTATTGATGGGTAAAAAATTAATTTTTGTTGTGAATTTAAATTAGAACCAGTAATAATTTAATAGTTAAGATTTATTGTAAAAGTTTTAAAAAAATGTTATGGAGTAATTATTTTTCTAGATTTATATATATTAGATATATAAAACATGAAAATAAACATCCACTTATGTTTTTGAGTCATTTTAGGGTTTTTGTTTGTTTAGGTTGCAATCCGCTTTTGCCACATGGATCTAGGGTCCCACCTTGGGTGCCTCATTGGGTTTTTCTTCTTAGCCATTGCCCATGTCCACTGGACTCATGGACCAGAAACGTGCTAAGTAAAATGCTTAGAATTGACCCATCTTTTTGCTCTAGCAAATTCATACAGTGACAACAAAAATAGTTTTATCTTCTCACTTTTTTATTCTCTCAAAATGTTCTATTCCTTGATTTTTTCCCCCTATCTTTCCAACCAAACAAGGACGAAACAGCAAGAGTACTTTTCTTCTTACTTCTTAGTCCCGATCAATTCTGCTCACCATTATTAGACCAACAATTTTATTAGGACTACAAACTTTATCACATCATTTTTCACAATTACCCTATATACTTAATTATAAGTGGTAAAAAAAAAAAAAAAAAAGAGTAGTGAGTCTATATGAAAATAACAAGAAGTTGATATTAGTTTGCCATATAGAATAGTTCTGGAAAAAAGTATGGTAAAGATTATGGTTCTAGAATAATTTTATTTTTAGATATATAGTATTTTTTTTTTTTCAATAACTTCTAGTTTTTTTAATTATTTTCAATAGCAGTCAATAACTTCTTGTTGTTAAAAGTGCACTTGTGCAAGACATGGTCTCTTGCTCCATACCAATGGGCCAGGATATTGACGAAATGGAGATGCCTCTTGAGTTATTCTAGGACAACAACCTTTCTTACAATTCTCATATGTTGCATACTATAATTAGTTGCGGCAAAAAGTGTGTATGATTTGTGGTCCAAAAATGTTTGGACACCTCTCCCATTGTTGACTTTATAGACATTACTTTTACACCACTCATACAATTTTTATTAGAGGAAATTTTGGAATATTATTTTTGTGCTACAATTTTTGTCAAAATCCTAATTTGTCTAAGGTGGAGACAAAATGATAAAACAAGTGTTGTGGTCCATTTGGTTGAAGGGGTAGAAAAGTGGGAGGATAGAAAATATTTTAGTTTTCCCTCATGTTGTTTGATTTGGGGTGAAAAAGTAGAGGGATAAAAAAAATGTAATTTGTATTAAAAAAAAAAAAAAGAGGTAACAAAATAGGGGAAAAAAAAAAGGAAGGAATGAACAAAAAAAAAAAGATGAAAATAAACAGATGAATGCAACAAAAATAAATAAATAAACAACTGGATGAGAAGTATAAAAAGATAAAACAAAGAAGGAAATTATTATTTTTTTAAAAAAAAAAAGGTCCAAAGAAGAAACAAGCAAAACCCAGTTAATGTTGCATTTTGCAGCATTGGGGTGCTTTAGTCTAGATTATTTTCTCTCAATTTTTTTCTTCCTATAACACGCAAGCACTCAAAAATTATTTTCCCTCACTTCTTTTCTCCCGTCTTTTCCATCTCCCTAAAATCTCTCCAATCTTATTTTTTCCTCCCATTTTTCCCATCTCCTAAAATCTCTCCAATCATATTCCAAACCTGAAAGGTAGATCAAACAAAAAATGGCTCACAAATGTCTTTCAGAACTATTTCTATTTAAATGAGTATTTTTACTTGCTCTTCATTTGCATTTTTTTTTATAGCAGTTCCTGATTCCTTGTCTTGTCTAATATTTTGTGTATGGAATCTATGGATATTATTCTGTGCATATTATTTAGAGATTTAACCATATAGATTTAGTGTGCTTTTAAATATATGTGTGTGTGTGTGTTATGGGCCTTGTCCAGTTTTTAGTGCGCTTTTATATAGTCTAGTTNATTGGATTAAAAGATCCCTAAAATAAAATAAATAAAAGTGAGAAAATATCAACTAGGTGTAAGGTTTTTTTTTTTTTTTTTTTTTTTTCTCAAAAAAGAAAAAGAATTTTCCATCATCAAAAATAATTTTATGTATTTTACGTAACCACTTTAATAACACACCCTACATCTCGATATTTATTTTACAATTCATCTTACTAAAATAATACTATATTTTATATAGGAGGCAGAAAATAAATTTTTTTTTTCTTTTTGTTGACATTAGAGGAGAGAGAGAATAAAAGGGAATAAAAAGCTTATACATTTTACTATGTAGCAAGATGCAATTTTTTTTTCTCCCAAAAATGCCTCACCAGAGACTTTTGTGGATCTGATGCTACATGCAATAAAATCTAAAATGGATAAAAATGCATTTTGCATCACCAATTGCTAATGCCCATTACAAGGACGGGCCCAAAACTAGACCAAAGGGGCACTTTTTTATTTTTATTTTTTAAATACTACATATATACACACAAAATTTAGAATTTATATCCAAAATTTTGTTTAAAAGAATTCGATAGAAAAAAAAAAAAAAAAAAAAAACTTAGGCATCACATTTATATGAGCACTGTGAGATGAAATGTGCCTTAGGCACCAAGATTATTATTATTATTTTTTAAATACTATATATATAAACACACAATTTTAAAATTTAACTAAAAAATAGTATATTCCTCCTTGAAAATTTGGTTAAAAGAATCTAAAAAATTAAAAATTAGGAATCAAACTCATATGAGCAGTCTGTGAGATGAAGCGTGCCTTTGTAATGTGTTGTTTTTTTTTTTTTTTTTTTTTTTTTTAAACTTTTTGTTAACTTCAAAACACATTTGTTAATTCTTTTATTTTTATTTTTAATATAAAAAATTTCTGTTGTTAAATTGTTTGACTATAGTTGTAAAAGACCAGATTTGAGTCCCTAGCCCAAAGGTGGATGGATTTAGGCCTAAAACAATGAATTTGTAGAGGGTGGGTTGGAAAAACTGGGCTTTAGTGAATCAGACAACAAATAAGGTTGATCTTGGTGACAAAAGAAAGAAGATAAACAAGTTTAAACTAAAGAGAAATTGTCTTCGGCAAAGTCCAAGGAGACTGGGTCTTATATATTTCTCTCAGGTTTGATTACAAAGTCAGTTCTTAATGCTACAGTGTTTTTCTCTTTGTTTCTCGATCCCCACTCTCATTGCCTCATTCTACTTTTATATTATCTTTCCCTTTCATCTCTACCCTTCATGTGCAAGCTTGAGGGTTGGTGTTAATACTTGTCCCATTAGCATCTTCTTGAAGTCTTTGAGTGTAGCTGTAAGGCTGAAAAACACTATTGAGATCAGAGATCACTTCCTCATTAATGCAGCTAGAGAGTTAGCTACAGAACATTCAATGCGGTGGTAGCAGCTTTCCCTTAGATATTTTTGAGCTTTCATCCCTCTTGTACGTTCATAATTCACGTCTCTATCAGTATAATTTCCTGAAAAGCCACTTTGAATGATATGATATACATTTAATTTGTGCTTCATTTATCCAAGGAGATACTACTCCTCGGACCACCTCCCCCAGCCTTTCCATTTGCAACATACTCATGGGACTCTAAATTTAACACCCTCACTACTATTTATTCGTCCTCGAACCAACCAACATCTTCAACCAAGACCTAAGGCCCAATATATAATTTTGGGCCTTTATCCCTACAATAGTTATTCATTTTTTGGTACCCAATGTTAAAAATTTCCTTTTTTTTTTTTTTTCTTAGTGACATTAATCATTTTTTTAGTTCAAAAAATAGTCAATCATATTCATTGTCAAGTTAGATTGTAAACATTATATAGTAAAATTGTTAATGCTCATTACATAGAAAAACAAAGCTAAATAGGGGGTCCAAGGCCTAGATTTTTCTTTTATTTTTTTAAAGAAAAATGCTACATATGTATACACACACAATTTTAAAATTTAAATCTAAAATAAGTATGCATCCTTAAAAATGTGGTTAGAAGAATCTAATAAAAAAATTAGGCTTTAAACTCATGTAAGCAATGTGAGATGAAATGTGCCTTTGTAATGTGTTGGATTTTACTTTTTGTTAACTTCAAAATACATTTTTTAATTATTTTATTTTTGTTTTTTATTCAAAAGACTTGTGTTGTCAAATTTTGTCCATTAATTAATTAGTTTTTAGATCAAAAAACAGTTAACATATAATTAGATGATAAATATGATTTTATTTTATTGTTAAAGTATGGGAAATCAATTTGGTTTTTCAAAAGAAAAATGCAAATAATTCAAAAACAATTACTTTGTGCATTTTCTTTTATTGATTGGTCAAAGAATTTATTTAGAATGGCACCACAACTACTATAAATTTTTACTTCATAGAATTTACAAATTAATGTATCAATTTTTAGAAAACAACTAAAAGCAATTAGAAAATTTATTTATTATATTGTTAATATAACACTTATAATAACATTCATTGTCATGTCAGTTTGTAAATATTATATAATAAAATTGGTAATAGTTGTGACTTTTTTTATAATCTAGATAATGCTAAATTTATTACAAATTTTAATGTCTTAAGAATATGATTGGTTTCACTTTTTTTTGTTGGATAGAGAGACAGTGAGGAGGACATAAATAAATGAACATTTAAATTACTATTTGTATGATTTATATAGTAAAATTTGTAGTGCCTCTAACCTTATATTTATTTATTTATTATGTTTTTGATGTAACAAATCATGTTTATTGTCACATCAATTTATAAGTTTTTTGTAAAATGTCAAAATTTAGGAGTAATTCCTTAAATGCAATTAATACATTAGGTTTCCCAATTTGATTCAATGAATATGTGTTTCAATTAATTGAAAAACCTAATTTATTGCTGTTAATGAGCATTATCTAAGTTTTACTCTTCATAAATTTTAGTAACCGTTTCAAGGTTTCTCTTGTAGATATTTTGTAAATTAATACTAATAAATAAATACTAGTTTGCATTAAAACAAAATGGCTATACTTTAGAGTTCAAATCTTCTGTCCCACTTTTCCTGCTCCACTCTATACTCCACAAATAAAAACTTGCCACATGTTCACCTAATTAATAATAGTAGTATTAATAAGTCAATAATGGTAATATTTAATTAATTAAGTGAACATGTGGTAAGTTTTTATTGGTGGAGTATAAAGTGGAGCAGGAAAAGTAGAATAGAAAATTTGAACTCTATACTTTGGTCCCCCAAGTTGAGTCCAAATCTTCTGTCCCATTTTTTCTGCTCCACTCTATACTCCACCAATAAATATTTGCCACATATTCACCTAATTAATTAAATACTACTATTAATTAATAACTGTAATATTAATAAGTCAATAATAATAGTATTTAATTAATTAGATGAGCACGTGGCAAATATTTATTGGTGGAGTATAGAGTGGAGTAGGAAAAGTGAAATAAAAGATTTGGACTCCCCCAAGTTACCAAGGTTAAAATATTCCCATTATATACTTGTTAGTTTAGGTCTCAAAATGGCTGCTAGAGTAATATAATTATCTTTGTTTTTAGATTGTTGATCTTGGTGGCAGGATGCTTGTGGTTTTAGAGTACAATACTTAAATCATGATATTAGAATCTGATCTTTTCATGTTTTGTTTGTGCCCTTGTATTTGAGAGCTTATCTCAATAATATTAAATTGTGACCAAGTGTAATATTGTATCCCAAGTAATGATGTATAAGTTCTAACTGCTTGTTTTTTGTTTTTTCAGCAACTAAATCATACGGTCGGTAAGGATAAGAAATAATGGAATCAAACTCAAAACGCCAGAGAATTTTATTCTGTGAAAAGCAATAGGCAAATAAAATATCAGGGTGGTGTTTTCTCAAGACGCCTGAACATTTTGACGGGAGTCATAGTCCGCGAAAAGGAAGATAGGATCAGCATTTACCATGCAAA
>NW_027070658.1:0-22756 GCF_002906115.3 Quercus suber | reverse complement strand
GTTGTTTTAACATTTCTGCCCATGCACTCAAGTGTTTGGCCATGGAATGTGCTATATTAGATCATGAATATGCTACAGAATTCTGTGGGTATAAAATTGTTATTGATGCTCCAAAACTTGAATACCTTAGACTATATGATTATGTAGCAGAAGGGTATCATTTTAAGAATCTAAAGTCACTAATTGAAGCTCAAGTGCATGTGGATTTAAGCACTCGAAGGATAGAACAAAGGGACCGTGCTTATTATGGTCAAAAAGTACTGGAGCTAATCAAAGGTATTCATAATGTCAAGGTCTTGCATCTAACTGGTGATTCTATGGAGGTTAGCTTTCCTAACACTTACATTTTGTCCTTTTAAAATCTTCTCTCTGACTCTCTTTCAGTATGCTAGTCAATTACTTAAGAGTTAAGAGTAGTGTCTATTCACACACTCTAATAGTGACTTAAAGTCACAAATTCCATTGTAAATTGCAATTTGTGTATACTATGTATACACTTAGTTGTGTGCACTAATCATTTCTCATTACTTAATACAATTAAACAAGACACCTTTCGAGATTTGTTGATTTGACAAGTATTTTTTAATGAATGAAGGCTCTCATGTTATCGGGTAGCAACCTGCCTACATTGCATAATGTGAGCCATTTGGAGGTAAATGCTAACAAACTTGTTGGATGTATATTTTTGCCGGACCTACTCAAAAGCGTGCCTAACATACGAGCTCTTGACATTGGAGAGGTGAGTTTGTATTAGATTAGTCTTCACTACTAAGCACTATTTCTGAAACTTGGTTTTTTTTTTTATAATTGTTATCAAACATATTGGATGGCAGTTTCTGTCGAAGTTTCTATCGAACCGAATCAGAAATGTGCCTAACGTAGCTCTCGCCCTAAGAGAGGTGAGTTTGTATTTGATTAGTCTTCACTAATAAGCACTATTTCTGAAACTTAGTTTTTGTTTTGTTTTTGTTATTGTTATCTTGGATGACAGTTTCTGTTGAACCGAATCAAAAGTGTGATTAACATACGAGCTCTCGACTTTGGAGAGGTGAGTTTGTATTTGATTAGTCTTCACTAGTAAGCACTATTACTGAAACTTAGTTTTGTTATTGTTATTGTTATTGTTATCAAACATATTGGATGGCAGTTTCTGTCGAACCAACTCAAAAGTGTGTCTAACATGCAAGCTCTTGACTTTGAGTTTGTATTTGATTAGTCCTTGCTGATAGGCAGTATTTCTAAAACATAGTCGATTTTTTTTAGGGTCTTGGAAGCAAGTGGGGAGTGGCGGAATACAAAGGCAGTATTTCCACAATTAGCCACAACATTTTTAAGAAAGCCATAGTCCAAGAAGCCGAAGACAGGGTTTATCATAGAGAAAAGGAAGAGAAAGATGGAATCAACAGATTACCGTACAAAGTGCTTTGCCACATCCTATCTTTTCTTCCAACAAAATATGCGGTGGGAACATCCATTTTATCCACCACGTGGAAGAATCTTTGGTCTTCAGTACCCAATTTGAACTTTGATGATGAGTTATTGTTACATGGAAGAAGGCCTGGCAGTAAATCAACAGAAGATTTGAGAGTGAGCTTCTCAAGTTTTGTGGATAGAGTACTTAAACTACACAATGCACCACACATACACAGGTTTCATTTGAAATGTGGTCAAGACTATGAACCCTCACAAGTGAATGCATGGATTTGCAGTGCAGTGCGGGGCAAAGTTCAAGAGCTTGATCTCTGTTTCCCCATGAGAAACTCTAAATACTCTCTATATTGTGGCCTTTTTACATCTGCATCACTGGTGAACCTTAAACTAGGAACAAAATTTGTGCTCAACGTTCCTGCTTCCGTACTTTTACCAAGTCTCAAGACTCTCCATCTGAATTCAATTGAATTTTCAGATGATGACTCAACTCATAAGTTATTTTCTAGCTGCCCTGTGCTGGAAGAACTGTCTATAGTGAAATGCGGAATGAAAAGAATACGTTGCTTTAAGATTTCTGCCCCTATATTGAATCGTTTGACCATTGAATGTGCTATAGAAGATGAATATAGTACAGAGTTCTGCGAGTACAAGATTATCATTGATACTCCAGCCCTTGAGTACTTTAGACTGTATGATTTTGTAGCAGAAGGGTATGATTTAAAGAATCTAAAGTCACTAACTGAAGCTCAATTGCATGTTGAATTAAGCACTCCAAAGTTGGAACAAAAAGGCTATGCTTACCATGGTCAAAGACAACTGGAACTAATGAAAGGTATTTGTAATGTCAAAAAATTGCATTTAACTGGCGATTATATGGAGGTTAGCTTTCCTAACTCTTATATTAAATCATTGATCATTATAAAATCTTTTTCTCTCTCTCTATTGAATATTAATCTTTGTTGCTTGAAGGTTCTCAAGTTATCAGATTGCAACCTGCCTACGTTACATAATGTGAGCCATTTGAAGCTGAGCGTTAACAAACATTCTGGATGGCAGTTCTTGCCGGACTTGCTCAAAAGCTTGCCTAACCTACTAGCTCTCTACTTTCCAATGGTGAGTTTGCATTTGATTTGTTCGATCTGGCTGATAAGCAGTAATTCTGAAACTTGGTTTTTCTATTTTGCTTAGGGACTTGTACACGAGCGGGGAGGAGATTACCAGTGGGATCAACCGGAGTGGGTTCCTCGTTGCTTGTTGTCTTGTCTCAAGAAAATATTAATTTGGCAATTTCGGGGGCAGAAAGGTGAGTACAAGCTGGTGAAGTATTTGTTGCAGAATGCAAGCGTTTTAAGTGTGTTCTGTATAAAATCTCATAATAATTTGACTATAGAAGAAGAATTGAAGATTAGTAAGATGTTGTTGTTGTTGCCAAGGGGCTCAAAGACATGTCAGCTTGTATTTTCATGATTCTTCTTCCTATTTTGTATAAATATTTATTATCATTGAAACTTTATAAGGGTAAACAAATACAAAACAGCACAAGAGGGTCATACAATTTACGCGATAGGCTTGTTACACGCTACTACAATGCTGTGTTAAAAAGACCTACACTTACTCCTCATTTAGACTGAGGTCACCTTGGATGATGGCTTGCCTATTGGCTTGTTTGTACTCCTGAGCGTTACCAGTGCAAGCTCAAGGATCCCTTTTGGATGCAATTGGAAACAAATCTCTATTACTAGCAACCTATATTGCCCATGTTAGCATCAAAACCATTGCTCAACTCAAACTATTTATCCCCACATTTGGTGTTAACTTGTTCAAGGAAGGCTGCAAAATCTCTTTTCTGAATCCTTGCTCCACTTATGAAAAGTTTCCTTCGTCGATGATGATGCATTCGTTGCTAAAGGGCACAGTCTCAAGATATGCAATGTAGTTTCATACTGCTGTAGCGAATGCCGCATGATGCTTCAGTCTCCACTACTCGGCTTCTCAAATTCATTCTTGTTGGAAGAATTTTGGTACATTCCCTCTCAACACAAGTGCTTGACCTTTGTTGGGATAAATGGAGAGTCTGTTTCATGGTCAGGATAGGTATGAAGTAAATGTATGGCTAGAATATGCCAACATCATTTAAAAGAAAACAATTAATGTTAATTAGAGACTTTACTGGGGCATAACTTTAATCTCATTGATCAACTCTTCCACAACACCAAAAGCCACTGTTCAACTCAGGGACAGAGGCAGCCTTTGACTCGAGGGCAATTGTCCCCTTCCAAATTAAAAATAAATAAAAAAGAAAGAAAGAAAGAAGAAAAAGAATATATAGCAAGTATTAATTTTAGCAATTTTGTTCTATAAAATTAGACTTTGCCCTCTTGGTAATATTATTAATTCTTTTAAGAGTGATGTTATAACCACAAATTTTTCTATAATATTTTTTTAAACTTTTGAGATAGCAAATTCTTATTGGTTCGTATCTAAACTCACCATTTACACAATTTTTTTGCTTACCAATAATCACTCACTACATCAGTAATTTTGTAAAAAAAATTGTAGCTCTCCCATTTTCTTCTTTTTAAAAACCATAAAAAATCTATAAATTTAAAATTTAATACAAAATATATAAGCCCAAAAAAGTTAGCCTAACAACAAAAATTACCAATAGTGAAACTAAAAAAAATTAAGTTTAATCAACCAATTTTACCCAAAACAAACAACCCAACCTTTTAAAAAATTTCAAACAAAATAATTGTCCTTACCTAACAACAAGCATCAAAGTCACAAAAAAAAGACACCTTAGTGGCTAAGCCACCATACACAACCAGTAGCAAAGTTGATCCTTATATACAAGTCCTGGCTCCGTTCTTGGTTCAACTCTTTGACAACATGTTGTTAAGTTTACCTGGAGAGGGGAAAAAAAGGCTGAATACTTAAAACAAAACGAAGAACAGGGAAGCAGGAAGACGAAAAGACTGAAGTTGTTAGATTGATTCAGAGTTGCTGGGTTGAATCTATTATTAAGTGAACAATCTTCCTCTACTTCACATTCATGTCACGGATAAACACTTTTCTCTTTCTCTGTTACGTTATTGATTTTTTTTTCAATTTATAAATGTATTCATTTGGTTAATTGACAATTGGGTTGGGTTCTCCTTTCTTATTGGCATTTTCTTTTTCTGGATCTTGTTTCATTTTTCGTTTGGTTGCTGAAAACGAAGGAAAGTGCTTATGTCCAAATTTGATAAACAAAAATCTCCTCTTTTCAACATTAAACTATCTAGAATAAAAATCACCTCATTTGTGTAGATAGAGAAAAAGTATATATCTTGGCAAAATAACTTTCTACTTAAAAAAAAAAAAAAAAAAAATACAACTTACTCACTTATGGTTTGACCGAAATTTAAGTTGCCTACCTATGATTTGAAATTTGATACTTTACCTAATTGAGGTTAACTCAGTTAGAATTCAGTAACCCAAAAACACAAAAACATAAAAATATTAGATCAAATAAGATAAAAAAAAAATAACCCAAACGAAACACTTGCATCATGAGATTTCAAACCACAGGTTGACAACTTAAATTTTGATTAAACTCCAGATGGATAAAGTGTCAAATTTCAAACCACATGTAAGTAATTTAAATTTCAGTCAAATCACATGTGGATAAGTTGTAATTTGTAATCAAAATAATTTGCTAACTATTCCTGAATTCTTTCATTCTAACTCTAAAGTCTAGAAAGACAATGCCAACAAATCTTGGGCACTCAAATTTCTTGCCAATTCAAATTTCCTGATTTGTGTTGCAAGGTATTGAGGTAGGAAGAGTTAAACAGATGGGATGTCCTTGTGCATTTCAGCATTTCTTCAGTCTCTTGTAGGTTCTCATGTCTGCATGCCAACAGACCATTTGGGAGTTCCCAGGCTTTGTCCAGTAGGCTTTTTTCGGATGACATCAGCTTTGGCTTTGTCCCTTGTAGGTTCTCTTGTAGCTTTGTCCCAATTGTGGGGATATTGTCCGCTATGGGACTCATACTCCTTACGATTTTGTTATTTCTCAAAACACATAGTAGTGGGGAAAAATGACTCTACACATTAAAGGGATGTCATTCCTTATAAACACATTTCCATGTGCTTCTCTAGGTGATGTGGAATTTCATAAAATGCAAGGCCCCTCTTTTGGATCACTACACTTATGCCTTTCTTGTTAACATGCACGTCAACAAGGATATATATGAAGGAAGAATGGGCCGCACTAGTTGTTGATGTGATGATACCTGGCCAAATTCAATATTGATGTTAGATCTTGATTGTTTGGCTGGCTGGTACAGTTGAAAAGGAAATTAGAAACTTTCTTTTTACACGTTAGGCCTTAAACACCTCCATCAGTGATAGTATCCGACCTTTGAGTTGTATTTTAAACTTGTTCCATCACTTTTTTACTGTATTGGAGATTTTATTATGCCCATATTTTGCATTCTTTTTTGAATTATATGTTAGTGGATGCTGTCTTTTTGTTTCCATCATCCCATTGTTAGACCAATTTCTTTTGGGCAATTATGTGACGCTTTTGGCGTTTTGCTTTACCAGCAATCATGTTTACAAGAAATTGGTCTAATTATTAGACCTGCTTTACCAGCAATCATGTTTACAAGAAATTATTAGACCAATTTCTTGTAAACATAATTGCCCAAAAGATCCCACCGAACCAAAAACAAAAAGACGGTTTTGGCGTTTTGCTTTACCGACTTCTCCACCAAGTCCGACTAGTATTCCTGAGACACCCTCCTCCTTTTTTTACAGAGATATAAAGGTAATTTGCTTTGGAGTGTAGTATTAGAGCACTGTATTGGATCTTTTGCCGTTGAAATGTTGGTTGAAGACGTGGAAATTAAGGGACAAATAAATGTGGGTTTAGGCTGAAAATTTTGTGTGTTGGTGCTGGAAGAGGGGACTTGCTTACACAAACAACTCTCTTACCTTGGTTCTTAACAAAAAAATAAAAAATAAAAAATAATTCTCTTACCTTTTTTTTTACTAATGATTGTTTAAAAACATCTTATTTAGCTGAAACTAAAAAATTTTTGTTGAAAATTCTGTTTTAAAAAAAAAAAAAAAAAAACAGCTAAAACCTAAAAGCTAGTTAACTAAATAGTATAGTGGAACTCATAAATAGTATCAAAAAGTATAATAAAACTTATAAATAATAACAAAAATAAGCTAAAAACTCTATAATAAGTTGCAGGTTTCATCGTTTAGCAAAAAAAAGTTGCAGGTTTCATCACTTCCAAAACACACTCTCAGAATATCATTCTTTCAAGAAAAGAAGTTCTAGATTTTGTTAGTGTAACTTGTCTTTTGAAGAGATGAGATTTAGGTAGACCAAAACTTTTAAAATGGTCACATTAGTTTTAGCATGATCAACACAAGCTTAAGGAATTGTCTTTCAAGAAACTAATTCCATATGTAAAGAAAAAATTAAGAGTGGATATCATAAGTTAAAATTCTTTTTAAAAAAATATACGACCAAAAAAAAAAAACTATTTTCAAACAACAATTTTTAGTTTTTAAACAACATTATACGTATTTTCACATATTTTTTCATCCACATATTTCCACACATGTTTTTAAACAAAAATTTTTAGTTTTTAGATACATATACCAAATGGCCTAATATATGCATATCAGTTTTTAAAACAGTACTATTTTGCCAACATTTTTTTGAAAACTTATTAAGCCAAAAAAAAATTTTAAAACAATTGCCTCAAAATAGTGTACGAGAGTAAAATTGATATAAAAAAATTTCCATCCCGATAATCAAATCGGAATAGTCATAGTCATTTAATGTTTGTCATATTCCTCCAGCAAAGAAAAATAACACTTCATTTCGGGGAGACAATCTTGACCTATGATAATTTAATTATAGTGGTTTACCCAAAAAAAAAGGATAATTTAATTATAGTAATATTGGAAGAAAACCTTTTGGACAAAAAGGTAATGTTAGGTGAGGCTCAAGTGTCAAGTGGTTTTTTTTTTCTTTAAAATAATTATTATATGCTCATATTGTGTAATTTAGTACTGTATGTATTGTTATATGATTATTTAAATAGAAAAGAAAAATATATTTAAAAAGTTTTAAAAAAATTTAGAATTTTAAAAACAAAAGGAAAATAGAAAAAGGAACGGCTTGACAGGCATATATACGAGTCAGATTTATATAACTTAGTATTTGTTATTGAAAAAAAAAAACTGAAGTGTGCTAAATCAGCCCGTAGTCCATGTCATGTCAATTCAACTTGCCTGGCATATTCTAAATTCTCCTACAGTATGTTTCGGTTCTTCATTTTCTGTTTATTTCCTTTCTAGGGAGCAACGCTCATATGATCGTTTCCCTAATCTATTTCTTCCTTTATTTTAATATCTTTCGAATATTAACTCCTCCTCTGTTCATGGCATAACACACGAATATTCTGCTTCAAAAAAAAATAAAACACACGAATATTCCCTTTTCACCGGCGCAGGTTGTGGCTTGACATGGTCTGCTGGTAACAACTTTTTAATTTGAAATTGAATTTTTTTTTCCTGAAATTGTATTAAGCATGTTTGTACCTTAAAAAAAAAAATTGAAAAAAAAATTAAAAAAAAAAAAGAGAAAAGTAAAATTCTTAAAAAGTTGTACGTAAAAGTAAAAATTGAAGTGTCTGTTAAGACTCAATGGTATTGGTTGAGGTTTCTAAGGTATCAGGATCGAAATCTAGTTTGATCTGTGTTGATAACACAGTCTATGTTTTTTTTTCTTGTTTTTCTAAAGGTTAGTTTATTACCACCGTTAAAGTTAGCTAGGGTTAAGTTGTTGGGTTGAGTTATTGGCTTTTAAATGAGGTGGCATAGCCTTTGCCCTTGGATTCATTTCAAATTGATCTTGGCCGTAAAATGGATACTCTCCATTTTCCTTTGAAATGGAGAGGATCCGGATCCCTGGCTTGAATGGTCTGCTGGTAACAACTTTTTAATTTGAAATTGAAATTTTTTTTCTGAAATTGTATTAAGCATGTTTGTACCTTAAAAAAAATTAAAAATAAAAAATTTTTTTTAAAAAAAAGAGAAAAGTAAAATTCTTAAAAAGTTGTACGTAAAAGTTAAAAAAAAAAAAAACTAAATATTAAAAACTGAACTTATAAACTAATGTCAAACACATTCTAAGAGTTTTTGTATTGCTTGCAAAAAATGAATGGTTCAAGTGATGATGGTTCAGCGAATGTATTGTACCTACAATGATAAACCCATCAAAACCTTGGTGATATACATGATATTACTTTTACAGTCACATGACATGAGTTGATGAGTTCACATTGAAAACCCCCCCCTCCTTTTTTTAGTCTCTTCTCTCTATTTTTCTTTTAAAAATTTTAATAATTCTTTTTCTCTTTGAAAATTTCGTTTCTCTTGATGGATATTCACTCTAATACTTGAAGGGTTGTCTTTCAATTATTATTTTTAAACTATATTAATTTTTTAAAGATATGCTATTTTGTTGCCATTATTTTTTAACTTGTGGTATCGTTAACTATTTACTTCCAAACCGCTTATTCAATCCGAGTCATCATTCAATGAACTATTCTTGCCTTTAATCACATTCTTTCTAAATCATCATAATGTGACATTTATATATATATATATATACCCGAAGCCTTTGCTGGCACTACAATTTTTCACATCAATACAATATTTAAAAAATAAAAAATAAAAATAAAAACATTATTATTAGGTGAATATTTAATTTGAAACGTTTTGGACTTCCATTCACACACAAATTCAGAATTCAATTCCCATTGAATCTATGAATCTTTTTATCCCATTACATTATTATATAGAGACTCACGTTAATTAGGAAAAATAAAAACATTATTATTAGGTGAATATTTAATTTGAAATGTTTTGGACTTCCATTCCCACACAAATTCACAATTCAATTCCCACTGAATCTATGAATCTTTTTATCCCATTACATTATTATATAGACTCACGTTAATTAGGATTAAAAAACAAAAAAAGACTCACGTAAGGTATCAAAAAAGAAGACAGAACAACTCATATTATAACTCCTCTCTTCCCACCTCAAAACCCTAGCAACCTTACCTCTCTCTCAAGTTAAGAAATATAAAGCCACGGTTTCTGCAAACTCTCTCTCTCTCTAGACGTAGGAAGCCCTAAACGCACGGTATAGCATTCAAGATCTACAACACACCCCATGCGCATGGTAGGTATTTTGAATCCATCTTTTGCTTATCAGATCCTTGAAAGGAAAAAAGAAAAGAAAAAAGGAAATAGATTTTAGCTTATAAAGTTCAGCTTTTGTAAGGTTGGTTTTGTTTATGGAGTTGCGGTGTTCAGGAATTAAACCAAAATTCTTTTAAATTATCTATAATACTTTGTCCTCCGAAAATTTTCTCTGATTAATTTTAGTATATTGTGTTTCTTAAGCTATAGAGAGATTTTCTTTTTTATTTTAAATTTTATGGGATGTAAAGAGATCTTTGATTTCGTGAAATAATTTATACTCTCTCTCCTTCTTTGATTTGATTTACTTATTATCTTTGGTACTTGCCATCAGCAATTACTTAGGGCCACTCTTATGGACCAAATCAACTTATTCTCCAGTCACCATCATTGATAAATGAGAAATCAAATCAAGGTTATAGTTTTTCTATTTGGTTGTTAGGGTTTCTATTCATGATATGATTCAATTAATCTAAGAAACAATTTACATTACTTATCAAAAATAAAAAATTTAGGAAAAATCTTAGATTATCTTTTTTTTTTTTCAATAAATATTAAAAAGTTTCTATTGTCCATGAAATTGCTATTTTCTATTTAAAAATTGCACCTGTAGATCAATATTTATATTTCTTAACTTGGCATTTTGCACCTATGGCTGAAATTTGTGTGGATCTTTGGAAGTTCAAAAATCTTTTCTTCATTCACCATGGTTTTTCATTGAGTAATTTCTTTCTCTCTTACTCCTCTTGACAAGTTTTGTATTTGACTAGAAGAAAGCTTTTTTGCTTTGAAGGTCATGAAGCACCTGTCTCATTTTATTTGTCCTCACCACAAGGAAAACATCTAGGTTAGGCAAATAATCTATTTTAAAGTTTGAATGGAAATTACCGTATCATACAAGTACAAGAGGTAAATCTTTAAGGGATGAACTTAATTGTTTCTTATTTTCAATAATATATCATTTTATTGCAATACCGATAATTGTTTGAGAAATCCAATATGTTCATATATCTATAGAATAGAGAATAGTAGAAGCCAATTTTATTACAACTACTTAAATTGAGTTGACTTAATTCCGTACAATTACAAAGCATAGCATGAAAGATAATGGAATTACTTAATTGTTGTAATTTTTATTTTCTTTCCATGTTTTGAATTTCCTCTATATTATTATTACAACTGAGCAAAGATTGAAAAAAATAATATTATTACTCTAATTTGAAGTTTAATGCGTCCTCCTCAGGTCATGGTCTTTATTTATATATTTGCAATTTATATTTCTAACCATTGATGAGAAATTAACGCTCAGTTGCACAATATGTGTAAATTCTAATGACAGCATAAACCCATATTTTTGGGATTAATAGTTTATAAATCCATTGCATGACAACAAATGAGATTTGTATAGCCAATCGTATTTTTCAGAAGGCTACTTTAAATAGTAAGTCAATGTGTCTCTTACATTTGGGCATTAGTTAGAATTGTTTTCAAATGATTGTACCAATAAAAGTGAATGTGTATAAATTTTGTTTAACTATCCCGTGCATTGCACGGATTAACAGCTAGTTTTATTAAAATTTCAAGTTTTGACCTTGAATATATTTTATATTTGATTAAAATTTTCTTTAAACTAGACAATTTCTCAAAACGTCAGGTTGATTTTCATTAATTTTTTTTAACCCTTCATCTGTTTGCCTCCAGGCGTTTCTAAGGACATTTGTCCTATCAACACTCTGCTAAATGTGGTGGAAAGGGCTGCTAGCTGGGAAGATACTGTTTAGGAGTTATTTCATCATTAAATGCAACTGATAAGGTTGTTCCAGGGCATTTAATGGGGAGGGGGAAGGTAAACTTCTCCAAGAAGCTTCCTCCCACCATCATTGCCCCCCTCATGGTCCTTTCTCTTCCGCACGGGTTTCCATGAAGCGCTACTCCGTATTCCCTCCCATGCTTGGGTCAGAGAAGTCCTCAAGGCCGATACATTTCTAAGAGCGTGTTTATGCGAATAATTCACGTTTTAGTCCTCTTATTCGGTCCTCGAACCCCTCACACTTAGTATTAGATTTGTATAACTTAGGTCAGATTTGTATAACTTAGTATTAGTTGTTGAATATATATATATATATATATAAAGAAAAAAGAAAAAAGAAAAAAAGAACTGAGTTGTGCTAAATCAACCCGTAGTATATGTCTGTTCAATTCTTGAGTTAAGGTGACTCAACTTGTTTGGCATATTCTCCTACAGTATGTTTCGGTTCTTCTTTTTCTTTGTTTATTTATTTTCTAGGAAGCAAAGCTCATATGATCTTTCCCCTAATCTATTTCCTCCTTTCTTTTAATATCTTTCGAATATTAACTCTTTCCTCTGTTCATCACACAAAAAGAATATTCCCTTTTCACCGACATAGGGTGTGGCTTGATATTAGAATTGTATCATTTTAGGTGATATTTGACCGAAGTTGAGTAGTTCGAAAAGTGGTGGCTTAACAAATGTATTGTGTCTACAATGATAGACTTATCAAGGCCTTCGTGCCTTGTTGGTACGCATAATGTTATATTTATTATCACATGACATGGTTTGAAGAGTCCATACCGAAGACCCATTTTTTATTCAATCCCTTCTCTCTATTATTTTCTTTCTAAAAAAATTAATAATTCTTTCATTTTTCTTGATAGATATTCACTCTTATACTGGAAGGGTTATCCTTCTATTATTATTTTAAAACTATATTAATTTTTTAAAGATATGTTATTTTGTTGCCATTAGTTTTTAGCTTGGGGTATCGTAAATTATTTACTTTCAAACAGTTGATTCAATCCAACTCATTATTCAATGAACTATTCTTGCCTCTAATCACATTCTTTATAAATCATCATAATGTGACATTTTATTAAATTTTTGAATTTTAAGTTTTGACCTTGAATATAAAAATATTTCATTAAAATTTTCTTTAAAATAGACAATTTCTCAAAACGTTAGGTTAGTTTTCATTAATTTGTTTATTACATTTTCAATAATAATAATAATAAAATCCAAAGTTCGCGTCTACCCTACTTAATATGTATTAAAAAAAAACATGAACCATGCAATCAAAACATACAAACTTTTCTATCGTTTATCTCAATATATATATATATATACACACACATATATATACTTTAACCATGGTTTTAAAAATCGGACTGGTCGTTCTGACTAATTGAACCAAAAACCGGCCACTAGTCTGGTCTAGAAAAAACACTAAAAACCGGCCAAGACTGGATAAAATTAGGAGCTGAAGGCAAATTCGGTTTTGCCTTGATTCAATTTTTGAAACCATGCCTTTAAGGCCCCCATTTTAAGCCGAATAGTACCTTCCTAAGCCTTAGGGCATGGGGGTTGAGGGTGGGTCTTGGGTTCTAACTCTAGGGTAGCACTTTAGGATAGATTATGATAGATTTATAACTAGTTCAAAATAGAAGAATCACAAGTACAAATGTACAATAATTTCTAAATAATTAGGATTCAAACTTAACCTTCTAGAATCTTATCTTTTAATGGTACTGTTTAGTTTTTTCCATGAAAGAAAATTTAAATTCAAATTCCCATTCCTACTTATTTCAGTTATTCAAAAGGGAAAAAAAAAAATCAGCCTTATCCCTTAAAGTTTCTTAAACAAATTCTAGAAAACATTGTCATATGTTGCTTATTACGCTTGACCACTCCCATCTAAGAAAATTCACCAATAATTGAGTATTGACAATCAATAAGTTTAGTGGCATGATATTCTTCTCACACATATACATATATAAATATTTATATGATTTGTTGTTATTGGTGTATAATAATAATAATAATAATGATAATAATAATAATAAATAAGAGAAAGTGTAAGTACATATTTTTTGTTCAAATGTAATGTAAATTGTATATTTATACTTGCACCTAAACCAAGTAAAAGCGATATTTTTCATATGGTTTTTTAAAAATATTAGGGTAAATTAGCTCCAAATTGATTTGGAACGTTATTCTTCAACTCACAACGTGATAGTTTGTAAGACTATTAATGTATATTATTTAGAATAAAGTTTTGTTGCAAATTAGATTGTAACTATTTTTTCCAATCAATTACGTGATGATTTATAAGATTATTCAGTGCATTATTTAAACATGTCATATAACACATTAAAAAAGTTACATGACTAAAACTACAAATAATTTTTTTTTTTAATCATGAGTTAGAGTAAGATTGATTCAAACTAGTTTAGAGCTAAATTTTATTTTATTATTTAAACAAGTTGTATGATTTATTTAAAAAAAAAAATGGCATGATTAAAGCTATACATAAATGATCTCTTCAATGACTACACTCAGAGCATTGTGAAACATAGTTTCAAACAGTAAGAGCATTTACATCAGTATGTGCTTAATATAAAAATGTATCAAATTTATACATTCAAGCTCCAAAATCACTCACATCAATCAAGCTAAAGAAAGATGTGTAAATATATATTATTAGAGTATTCACATAAGCCTATAAATTTCGTTTATTTTAGCATAATAATATACTTTTTCTATTTTATATACTCAATTTTCAAAACACTCAACGTTAGATTATCTATTTTACTCTACATTATATTAAAAGATCAATAAAAAAAAATTATTTCTCTTTCTTAGTACATAATAATCACGATCTACATTCTTTCTTCAACCTTGGGATATGTAAAGAAATAATAAAACTACCATGCAAACTAAATAGTGTCAGCGTAAATATACATAGTTACTGTATAAATTTTGCAAATTTACACATTTTTAACTTGACTATGTAGTTGACTTTTTGTGGGGTTGAATATGTAAAATTGATAACTTTTTATATTTTGCATTATTTGATGCAAATACTCTTGCTACAGCTTTGTATATCATTATTTTAATATATTTGCAGTTTATATTTCTAACCATTGATGAGAAATTAAGGCTCAGTTGCACAATATGTGTAAATTCTAATGACAGCATAAACCCATATATTTGGGATTAATAGTTTATAAATCCATTGCATGACAACAAATGAGATTTGTATAGCCAATCGTATTTTTCAGAAGGCTACTTTAAATAGTAAGTCAATGTGTCTCTTACATTTGGGCATTAGTTAGAATTGTTTTCAAATGATTGTACCAATAAAAGTGAATGTGTATAAATTTTGTTTAACTATCCCGTGCATTGCACGGATTAAGGGCTAGTTTAATTAAAATTTCAAGTTTTGACCTTGAATATATTTATATTTGATTAAAATTTTCTTTAAACTAGACAATTTCTCAAAACGTCAGGTTGATTTTCATTATTTTTTTTATTTTTTTATTTTTTTTACATTTTCAATAAAAATGTCCAAGGTTTGCCAAGGTTTGCGTCCACCCTACTTAATATGTATAAAAAAAAAATACCATGAATCATGAACCATGCAACCAAACATACAACCCTTTAACACCCCCATTTTAGGCCATATAATACCTTCCTAAACCCTAGAGCATGGGCATTAAGGGTGGGTCTCGGGTTCTAACTCCATGGTAGCAGGTTAGGACTTAGGATAAATTATGATAGATTAATAACTAGTTCAAAAAAGAAAAATCACAAGTACAAATGTACAATATTTTCTAACTAATTAGGATTCAAACTTTACCTTCAAGAATCTTATCCTTTAAAGGTACTGTTTAATTTTTTCCATGAAAGAAAATTCAAATTCAAATTCCCATTCCTACATATTTTAGTTATTCAAAAGGAAAAAAGAAAAAAAATTCAGCCTTTAAGACTTAAAGTTTTTTAAACAAATTCTAGAAAACATTGTCATATGTTGCTTATTATGCTTGACCACTACCTCATAAGAAAAAAATTCACCAATAAGGTGGTTTTAACAATCAATAAGTTTAGTGACACAGCAAGTTCCAGTTAGCTCAACTAATAAAATCTCTGATTGTTGTATAAGGGATTTGGGATTCAATCCCTGCCTATACTAAAAACTGATTGGTGTTTTGGTCTGATGATAAAAAACTATCATCAGGTATTTTTCTCTCTCTTTGACACACACACACACACATATATTTATATGATTTGTTGTTATTGGTGTATAATAATAATAATAATAATAATAATAATAATAATAATAATAAGAGAAAGTGTAAGTACATATTTTTTGTTCAAATGTAATGTGAAGTGTATACTTATACTTGCACCTAAACCAAGTAAAACTGATATTGTTTAAATGTTTGTTAAAAATATTAGGGCAAAAGTTTAGCTCCAAATTTACTTGGAACATTATTCTTCAAGTCACAACATGAAAATTTGTAAGACTATTCGTGTATATTATTTAGAACAAAGTTTGGTTGCAAATTAATTTGTAGCTATCTTTTCCAACTAATTACGTGATGATTTATAAGATTATTCATTGCATTATTTAAACATGTCATATGACACATTTAAAAAAGTCACACGACTAAAACTACAAATGAATTATTTTTTTAATCATGGATTAGAGTAAGATCACTTCAAACTAGTTTAGAGTTAAACTTTATTTTATTATTTAAACAAGTTTCATGATCTATAAAAAATAATAAAAAATGACATTGTTGGGAGGGGGGGGGGGGAGCCGAGGATCGAGGAGTCCAATCCGAGGACGAATTTGCCCAATCCAGGCAAAGGCAGGCAGGCAAACTTCTAGGATTATGCCTACCCAAGGAGAACAAGATAGCCAAAGGACAACTGGAATCCCTTAAAGGCCCAAGGATAAGGGAAGTGATAGCAACTGGAGGGTACAAGACCTGCAAGGGTGGTGGGAGGAAGTTTCCTAAAGAAGACACATCCCACCTCTATATTCAATGCTCTGCACCAACCTAACCAACTGCATTAATGAGGAAATGACCCATGAACAGTAATTTCACAGCTAACAACTCCCTCTAGCACCTCCAGAAGAGTTCTGATGGGACAAGTATCCTATGGAATCCCTTGAGACGTACAGGTAGAGGTCTGGGATGCGAGGGAAGGAACTATATAAGGAGAGGAAAACCCCCCTAGAAAAAAAGGATGAACGTTTTCCAAGAAGAAAGGAACAAGTGATGGAACAAAGAAGGAACCTATGTAGCAATATCATCCTAACTGATCAATATAAGACCCATCCTTGGACTTGCCCGAGGAAGTATTTCATGGAATCCCTAGTTCATTTACTTTCTATTTCTCACTTAAGCTCTGTTAGCTTTAGACTTAGAACAATTTCAGTGTTGCACTTGTTTAGAATCCCGCTCTATTAAAAATTCATTGTTTGGGCTCTGGTTTGAAGATCTAGGTAAACACTGTTCTAAGTGGGCTTGGCCATTTCATTTCTAGCTCTTACAGACATGATTAAAGTTATACATAACATGATCTCTTCAATGGCTACACTAACTCAGAGCATTGTGGAAAATTGTTTCAAACGGTCTAAGAGCATTTGCATCAGTATATGCGTAATAGAATAATGTGTCAAATTACACATTCAAGCCCCAAAATCACTCACATTAGTAAAGCTAAAGATGTGTAAATTTACAAATTATTATACTAGCCATGTAAATATACATTATTAGAGCATTCACATCAGCTTATATAAAAATTTCATCTATTTAGCATAATAACTTACTTTTCTATTTTATATACTCACTTTTCAAAACAATCCACATCAGATTATCTATTTACTCTACATTACATTAAATTATCAAATTTTCTTGATTTTTTAAAATTATTTCTTTTCTTCAACACAATAATTACTATCCACCTTCTTTCTTCAACCCCTGGATATGTAAAGATGTAAACTAAATAGTGTTAGTGTAAATTTATACAGTTATTGTAGAAACTTTGTAAATTTACATATTTTAACTTGACTGATGTAGTTGACTTTTTTTGGGTTGAAAACGTAAAATTGACAAATTTTTCTATTTTACATTGTTTGATGCAAATACTCTTGCTGTAGCTTCGTATATCATTATTTTAATTATTTTTTTCTCTCACCTCTTGTCTCATCAAATTCCTTTCTCTCTCTATGAAGATAATGATAAACAAAGAAAAAAGAATTCTTATTTAAATAAATTAAAATAAAATGTAAAATAAATAATCTAATATAACTTAGTGTAGGTACTCTAAAAGTAAAAACCCAAGCCCACTCAGAATAATGTTGCCTGCTCCTTCAAATTGAAGCCCAACAATAGAATTTCTTTAAAGAGTGGGCAAATAATTCAAGTGCAATTCTAATTTGAACTCAAGTTGAAAATCGAAGAGTCTTGAATAACAGAAAGGATTAATACAAGTATATGAAAAGAACAATAGCTCTCCTCGGGTTGATCTAAGGATTGGTCTTTTGCATACAAGGTCTAAGTATTACACTTAATAATTTATTGAACACCCTCTCTTTTTCCTAGTTTTCTTCTTCCCCCCAAAAGATCTCTCCTTTTTAGGGGACTCCTTTCCTTTTATACTCATCTTTTTCATATCCTAACCCTTCATCTGTTTGCCTCCAGGCGTTTCTAAGGACATTTGTCCTATCAACACTCTGCTAAATGTGGTGGAAAGGGCTGCTAGCTGTGAAGATACTGTTTAGGAGTCATTTCATCATTAAATGCAACTGATAAGGTTGTTCCAGGGCATTTAATGCGGAGGGGGAAGGTAAACTTCTCCAAGAAGCTTCCTTCCACCATCATTGCCCCCCTCATGGTCCTTTCTCTTCCGCACGGGTTTCCATGAAGCGCTACTCCGTACTCCCTCCCATGCTTGGGTCAGAGAAGTCCTCAAGGCCGATACATTTCTAAGAGCGTGTTTATGCGAATAATTCACGTTTTAGTCCTCTTATTCGGTCCTCGAACCCCTCACACTTAGTATTAGATTTGTATAACTTAGGTCAGATTTGTATAACTTAGTATTAGTTGTTGAATATATATATATATATATATATATATATAAAGAAAAATGAAAAAAAGAACTAAGGTGTGCTAAATCAGCCCGTAGTATATGTCTGTTCAATTCTTGAGTTAAGGTGACTCAACTTGTTTGGCATATTCTCCTACAGTATGTTTCCGTTCTTCTTTTTCTTTGTTTATTTATTTTCTAGGAAGCAAAGCTCATATGATCTTTCCCCTAATCTATTTCCTCCTTTCTTTTAATATCTTTCGAATATTAACTCTTTCCTCTGTTCATCACACAAAAAGAATATTCCCTTTTCACCGACATAGGGTGTGGCTTGATATTAGAATTGTATCATTTTAGGTGATATTTGACCGAAGTTGAGTAGTTTGAAAAGTGGTGGCTTAACAAATGTATTGTGTCTACAATGATAGACTTATCAAGGCCTTCGTGCCTTGTTGGTACGCATAATGTTATATTTATTATCACATGACATGGTTTGAAGAGTCCATACCGAAGACCCATTTTTTATTCAATACCTTCTCTCTATTATTTTCTTTTTAAAAAAATTAATGATTCTTTCATTTTTCCTGATAGATATTCACTCTTATACTGGAAGGGTTATCCTTCTATTATTATTTTAAAACTATATTAATTTTTTAAAGATATGTTATTTTGTTGCCATTAGTTTTTAGCTTGTGGTATTGTAAATTATTTACTTTCAAACAGTTGATTCAATCCAACTCATTATTCAATGAACTATTCTTGCCTCTAATCACATTCTTTATAAATCATCATAATGTGACATTTTATTAAATTTTTGAATTTTAAGTTTTGACCTTGAATATAAAAATATTTCATTAAAATTTTCTTTAAAATAGACAATTTCTCAAAACGTTAGGTTAGTTTTCATTAATTTGTTTATTACATTTTCAATAATAATAATAATAAAATCCAAAGTTCGCGTCTACCCTACTTAATATGTATTAAAAAAAAACATGAACCATGCAATCAAAACATACAAACTTTTCTATCGTTTATCTCAATATATATATATATATACACACACATATATATACTTTAACCATGGTTTTAAAAATCGGACTGGTCGTTCTGACTAATTGAACCAAAAACCGGCCACTAGTCTGGTCTAGAAAAAACACTAAAAACCGGCCAAGACTGGATAAAATTAGGAGCTGAAGGCAAATTCGGTTTTGCCTTGATTCGATTTTTGAAACCATGCCTTTAAGGCCCCCATTTTAAGCCGAATAGTACCTTCCTAAGCCTTAGGGCATGGGGGTTGAGGGTGGGTCTTGGGTTCTAACTCTAGGGTAGCACTTTAGGATAGATTATGATAGATTTATAACTAGTTCAAAATAGAAGAATCACAAGTACAAATGTACAATAATTTCTAAATAATTAGGATTCAAACTTAACCTTCTAGAATCTTATCTTTTAATGGTACTGTTTAGTTTTTTCCATGAAAGAAAATTTAAATTCAAATTCCCATTCCTACTTATTTCAGTTATTCAAAAGGGAAAAAAAAAAATCAGCCTTATCCCTTAAAGTTTCTTAAACAAATTCTAGAAAACATTGTCATATGTTGCTTATTACGCTTGACCACTCCCATCTAAGAAAATTCACCAATAATTGAGTATTGACAATCAATAAGTTTAGTGGCATGATATTCTTCTCACACATATACATATATAAATATTTATATGATTTGTTGTTATTGGTGTATAATAATAATAATAATAATGATAATAATAATAATAAATAAGAGAAAGTGTAAGTACATATTTTTTGTTCAAATGTAATGTAAATTGTATATTTATACTTGCACCTAAACCAAGTAAAAGCGATATTTTTCATATGGTTTTTTAAAAATATTAGGGTAAATTAGCTCCAAATTGATTTGGAACGTTATTCTTCAACTCACAACGTGATAGTTTGTAAGACTATTAATGTATATTATTTAGAATAAAGTTTTGTTGCAAATTAGATTGTAACTATTTTTTCCAATCAATTACGTGATGATTTATAAGATTATTCAGTGCATTATTTAAACATGTCATATAACACATTAAAAAAGTTACATGACTAAAACTACAAATAATTTTTTTTTTTAATCATGAGTTAGAGTAAGATTGATTCAAACTAGTTTAGAGCTAAATTTTATTTTATTATTTAAACAAGTTGTATGATTTATTTAAAAAAAAAAATGGCATGATTAAAGCTATACATAAATGATCTCTTCAATGACTACACTCAGAGCATTGTGAAACATAGTTTCAAACAGTAAGAGCATTTACATCAGTATGTGCTTAATATAAAAATGTATCAAATTTATACATTCAAGCTCCAAAATCACTCACATCAATCAAGCTAAAGAAAGATGTGTAAATATATATTATTAGAGTATTCACATAAGCCTATAAATTTCGTTTATTTTAGCATAATAATATACTTTTTCTATTTTATATACTCAATTTTCAAAACACTCAACGTTAGATTATCTATTTTACTCTACATTATATTAAAAGATCAATAAAAAAAAATTATTTCTCTTTCTTAGTACATAATAATCACGATCTACATTCTTTCTTCAACCTTGGGATATGTAAAGAAATAATAAAACTACCATGCAAACTAAATAGTGTCAGCGTAAATATACATAGTTACTGTATAAATTTTGCAAATTTACACATTTTTAACTTGACTATGTAGTTGACTTTTTGTGGGGTTGAATATGTAAAATTGATAACTTTTTATATTTTGCATTATTTGATGCAAATACTCTTGCTACAGCTTTGTATATCATTATTTTAATATTTTTTTCTCTCATTTCTTGTCTTATTAAATTTCTTTCACTCTCTCTATGAAGATAATAATAAACAAAGAATGGAAAATTCTTATTTAAATAAAATAAATAATCTAATATAAGTGTTTTTTTTTAAATGATGTAAAAAAATAAAAATAAGTCCCTATACTAAAATAAACATAAATTTTTGAAAGGACTGGGTCCAAATGTTCCTCCAAAAAAAGATTTTGTAATTAGCTTTACTTGCAAATACAGTACAAGTACAACTCACACAAGAGGAACAGTGGGTTTACACTGAGAGAGTGGATTATTGGCTGCAACCATAAAAAAATATAAGACATGACCACAGCATAGCAAAACCCAAACAAAACCAACTTTCCTCACCTTTTACAACAGAGGGAGGTGCTGGTCCAAATAACCTTTTTAAATGCAAAAACAGGAAAAAAGGAAACAAGTCACATGAATATTTGGTAACAAAAGCACACCGACTGGACTGAGATTTCAGAGAAGCAACCCATTGTAGATTTCACTACCAAGCATCCCAACTCGCAAAACCCTTTTTTGACCTCCTCATCAAAATTCACCTACCCTCCTCATACAAAACCAAACAAATCCTCTCTCTCTCTCTCTCTCTTTCTTTTATTTATACTAATTACTGTGTCAAAGTTATTTATAGATCACACCCGTAATTCACTCCTACTGTCTGCCTATAATATTTATAGATCATCATAACCCAAATATCAATTTTTTTTTTTCTCTTTTAAGCCTTGATCATATTCATATGTTGAAAAAAAATATATATATATATATAAATACCTATAAGATCGTTGCTTTTTTTCTTTTTAGGTCAAAGGCTTTTGGAAAAGGTTTTTCAAAAGCAAAGAAAAGCCGTGAAGGTTTTGGCTTTTACTGCTTCTTTGAAGTTTGATCTCTTTGAACAAGTATAACTATATATATATTTCTGTGATCGTCTTTTTGTGAAAGACCCTCAAAACCCACTTGGAATTTTGCTTTCAAAGTTCGAATCTTTTACGCCATGATTTGTTCTGTGAAGCAATCCGTGTCCCAAACGATTAATGGGTCCGATTTGTTTCTCCGAAAAAAGCCGTATCCGGCACGGCCGGTTCTGCAACTCGTACCGGCGTTGAGAAAACCGGAGCGACTCGGCTTGGTATCGGTGTCGAGGCCTTTGCATGTGAATTCAGTTGAGAAACTGAGTTTTGGGTCGGTGAGATATCGGGAGGATCGGATCAAATGCGAGGCGTATGAGGCTGCGGATCAGTCTAAACCGATCGAACCGGCCGAGACGAAATCGGAGGCGGCGCAGAAGT
>NW_027070657.1:26561-40963 GCF_002906115.3 Quercus suber | reverse complement strand
TATCGTGATGTTCAGAATCAACAGACAGAGAGGATGACAGCAATGCAGGACCAGCTTGATGTACTCTCTGCAAAGTTTGATAGCATTCATACCAGCCAGGATCACTGACTCTTGGCCATTCCGGTCAAAAAGGGGGAGATCAACTTTTGGGGCAGCTCTTGAGGGGGAGTTTAATTATGTTATATGTTTTCTTTAAGTGATACATTTGTTTGTTTTAAATATCTGTGCCTTAAGTTTGGTACACTTGTGAATCTTTGAGTTTACTTATATAGTATGATGTTATTCAGCTTTTAGCATTGTTTGTTTGTCTTTTGTACCCATTGTTGCTTTTGTAAGCTTTGAGGGTTGTTTCTAGCACTTTTGCATGATTGTAGGCTTATATGGTTTGTGCCATGTATTTGCAAAAACTTTGCTTATGCAGCCTTTGTGCTTTGTGCTTTGGTACTTGTTAATGCTTTGCATTACCCTAAGTACAACACTCTTGTGCCCTTGTAGGATTGTTCCTAGATGCATATATTTTGTATGCATTGGTTGAGTGTTGGACTTGCAAATGATTCTCTTCAATTGAGTTTATCATTTTTGCATGTCCGGATGTTCATTCCTTGTGTGAATGAACATAGTAATCACTTTTGCTTAAGTGACTACTGGTGTTGATCTTGCCATGAATTATTGCTTTATGCCTATGTTCATTTTTGCTTGATCATGCTTATTTTGCTCCATATGCATATTAGTTTTCTGCGTACAATGATATTGCTATGTTATTGTGTTTCAGGAGTTACTTATTCATATGTTCAAGAGCTTTTCAGAATCTAGAGTTAGGTGTGAGTGAGTTTTCCAACTGTTCCCAACTCACGTTTAAGTCTAGAGTCTGTTGTAGGTTTTGTCACGGAATAGCCAAAGGGGAGATTGTAAGGTTGAATTTAATCAACCATCTTATTGGCTTTATTCCGTGACCAATTTGCTTGTAATTTAGCACTTAGTAACCCTGTATTTAGGTGGGAAAATTGTAAGGGTAGTGTGTGAGAAGATGTAAAGAAAAGCTCAAGAGTGTGCAAGAAAAACAGAGTCTCGCGACTAGGACTCGCGGGTGGTTCGCGACTGGCAAGCCGCGAAATGCAGTCACGTGAGAGGCACACTGGGAAGCTGAAGGGTCGCGCCAGCTGTCACGCTACAGGACAAAAGTTCCAGTCTGGCTAGGCCGTTACGTCGCGACTTGATTTCAAGACTTGGCCAAGCCGCGAGTTCAAGTCGCCAACTTGCCCTGTTTGGCAAAAACTGACGTTTTGCATTCCCTTCTCACCCTACTATATATACACCCTTATACCCATCATTTTGAGAGAGCTTCCAGAGAGAATTTTGTGAGAGAAAACCCTAGAGAAATACAAGATTGATTCATCCCCAATCTTCATCTAAAGAGACTCTACAAATTCCTCTACTCTCTTCTTCTCCATTGTCATACCCTTGAGAGGTAATTTACCAAACCCTTGTCTCACCACACCCACGTCTGTGAGAAGGTCCATTTGGTGCTTTGGGAAGCAGTTTGGAAAGGAACCAATATACATTGGTTGATGCTATGGTCAAGTAGCAAAATCTGGGAAGCTAGAGAAGAAATAGGTTCGGCGTAACCTCGTTGGAGCAAGAAGCTTGGAGGGCTTAGGTACTTGGGTAGATTAGGCTTGGAGGGTCTTCTGCTATTCATGTATCCCAACTATATTCTTTAGTGGATTATCTGACCGCTTGGAGGGCGGCAGAGAGGTTTTACGTCGAGGACTTCGGTTTCCTCTTCGATAACACATCGTGTGTTGTCTGTGTGTTTGCATCTTCTTTCCCTTTACATTTGCCTTATATTTACTGCTGTGGATGTGTTTATATTTGGCTTAGATTGTTCTATCAATTCTGTTATAAGCTTGTTATCATATTCCGCACATAAATTGTTTGATATAAAGCTTGAATTGGTATTTGTGTTATTAGGGGTCTAAACGTTCAAAGGTGTTGTATACCCTTATTGAACTTTCAGAATTCTTCAAACAACAAATGTGTTGTGCATAATTCTCAAGATATTCTCAAACTCGGTTGGTCAAACCAAAAACACACACAATAACATGTATGAAGTTTAGCAAAGAGTAACTTGTGTAATGTGTGCAACTAGCAAAAACTTAAGATACATGTAAGGTGATATGTGAATAGCAATCAAATACAAAGTCTACAAAATTCATCACATAGAATTTAAAAGAGACTATCACCAAAAGAGTTACATCCTATAACTCTCACATCTCCTAGAACAAAAGCTTGCAATCATGTAAGTTTCTTGAATTTTGCCTCAATAATATACACACCAATTTTAATTATGTGATTTGGCATCAAGCCTAATAGTACACACCAATTTTCATTATGTGAGTTGGCATCAAGCCTAATAGTATACACCAATTTTAAGCATTAAGCATTTAAACCGAGGCTACACCTTATGTTCTTTTTGTGCATGTGCTAAACTTTCGAGAGCACAAAATCTTATGATATGCACTAAGGTGTTCATGATTGGCTAGTAAGCAGTGGTGAGATGGTTATTTATGCCTTTCTCAAAAGAATCAAGTCTGACAGTCAAATAACATGTGACTTCAAGATTAAGACAAAGTGATTAACACCATAAACATTTTTCCCACACAATATGCACTATAAAACTTTAACTAGTAAAGTGCAATAAGTAAGCTCATCAAAGCTAAACAAGGTACACTAGACATGTTATGTGAAAATAAATTGACCAACCTTGTTTTTAGAAACCAAAAAAAATAATGTCAAACATATTTTACTTTTCCCTTTTTTTTTTTTAAAAAAAAAAAAAAAGAGAAAACAAAATAAATCCTAAAATGAAATGCATGAATGTTATGCAATGTAAATCCTAGAACAAAAGACCGAAAACCAAAGAACAATGGTCACAAAAGATAGAGCAATGAAACACAAGGACCATGTCAGAAAGACTCAGTTAGATCGAGTCTTTTGCATCCAAAACCTTTTAGATGCACCATGAGCATTGGAGTTCCTATTCACGTTCGAGTGATTTCCAACTCTAGAATTGGAATAAAGGTTTAAAGCCTTTACCAATTCACCAATAAGTGCTATAGGATCTTGTGCTATAGGATCTTGTGCTTGAGGCACAGACACTTTTGGTTTGTTTGCTCTCTTAGCAGCTTGAAGCTTGTAACAGTTAAGACGAACGTGTCCAGACTTTCCATAATAATGACAAACCCAAGCAGATTTACCATGTATCTTTTCCTTAGATAGGGTAGACTCCTTAGGTTTAGACTCTTTCAGATCAACCCTAATCTTCCTAGGTGGTGAAACTTCTATAGCTTTAACAACCTCACTCACAGGGGGTTTGACAGTTTCACACACAACCTCACTCACAGAAGATTCAGAAGAAGATGAAGGAACAAAATTTGTGGAATGAGATGTAGACACAAGGATGCTATCAAAAAAACCTAAACCAGATTTTTCAGAATGATACTTTTGAACACTCAGCATTTGATCAAGTTTAGAACTAGCAGATCTAGCAACAGATAAATCAAGTTCTAATTTCTTGACTTTATCAATCAACAACATATTCTTAGTTTTCACATTGTTCAAAAGATCATTAGCATTAAACAATTTAATAAGCAAAATTTTCTTGTCAAGCTCAAGAGATTCAATTTTCTTCAGGCCAAGTTCAACATTCATATCATCATTTGCAGCAACTTTGCAAAGTTTATTATAAGCCTCTTGAAGATCTGCATCCTTAGAGAGTTCCCCATCAGAAGGGTTCTCTTCAGCAGACACGCTTTCATTGACTACAGCAGTAGCAGTGAAAGTAATGAAGTTTCCATCCTCGTCACATCCAGACCCATCATCAGAAACCTCATTATCACTAAGGGTTACAGCCATAGCCTTACCTTTGGACCTCAAGTAAGTGGGACATTCAGATTTGACATGACCATACCCTTGACATCCAAAACATTGAGGACCCAAAGAATTATTGGAAGATTGACCTACTTTTTCTCTAGGTTTTTTAGTGTTGCTAACCTTAATGGGATCATTCTTCCTAAAATTTCTAGGTTCAGCAGTGGTTGTATTTCTTGCCCTTCTGTTAGTATTCCTAAGAAAATTTCTAAATTTCTTGGCAAGGTAAGAATCTCTGTAGCAGAGAGCTCATCATCAAATCCATCAACCTCAACATCATCAACAGACTTAAGAGCCATTGGCTTGGATTTGTTGGTTTTAGGTAAGTCTAGCTCATAGGACTGAAGAGATCCTACAAGCTCATCAACAGGGATGGAGTCCACATCCTTGCTTTCAGTAATGACAGTCACTTTGAGTCTAAAATCTTCAGTTAAAGATTTAAGAATCTTCCTAACAATTTTAGGTTGGTCATAGATTTCACCCAAATTATAAGCAGAATTAACAATGTCATTAAGTTTGGCATAAAATTCATTAAAGGATTCATCATCAAACATCCTAATACTCTCAAACCTAGAAGTTAATTGCTGCAACTTATTTATTTTGACAGCCTTTGTGCCTTCATACACAGTCTGGAGGATTTTTGAAGCAGTGTGAGTAACCTCAACATTAGAGATTCTTATAAATTCCTCCATAGAAACAGTGTTAAAGATGGCATTCATAACTTTGTTATTAAACCCAACTGCTTCTTTTTGAGAAGTTTGCCACTCACTCATAGGAGTAGTGGGCTTCTCCCATCCGTACTCAACAAAATTCCAAACTCTCTCATTAATGGATTTCAGGAATGCTTTCATCCTTACTTTCCAACAAGCATAGTTATTCCCATCAAAGTGAGGAGGAACAACAAGAGAGTGTCTGTGTTCCATGATTACAGGGGTCAAGGATCAGCTTAGAGATCAAAAGATCTACAACAAAAGAGCTACCTGCTCTGATACCACTTGTTGGTTTTTAGACCCCTTAAAACAACAATTGGATTAACCTAGTTTATTTAGCCAAGAGATTAATTTAGTCAAATTATGCAATTCTAGGTTAAACACAATCAAACAATCATATCAAGATATAAAGAAGCGGAAAAATAAATAACACAATAATATGATGACCCAGGAAACCATACGGTAAAAACTTGAGGAGGATTTAACTTAGCTATCCTCAAGGTAAACCTGAATCCATTATAAGAAAGAATTGAAGTTCTTACAAAAGGGCTTACAAGCTCCCCGCTTGACTTACTAATGCTACCCACCAGTAGAACTTACTGACACGATCACGTATAAGCTCCGAATCCACGAACTCCTTCTTTCTTGGATTTTCCACAAGATACAAGCACCCATGCTTGTTATTCTTTAAGCTCCAATGGCAATAACCGAGTTGATCATCAAAGTGTTGATATTATCTCTTCCTTGAAAACCCTAAGCTTTGTGTGAAGGAAAGCTCCTCAAGGATCTGACAAGAGATTCATACAAAACAAAAAAGTATGAGCAACAATACAACAGGAGCAACTCTGAAAACGTGACTAGGGTTTTGCCTTATATACCTAGGGCAAAAACATAAAACCCTAAACGTTTAAAGAGGTAGGGCTGAGTTGGAAATTCTGTAAAAAACGCAATTTGGCTGACTTTCAATAGATCGAGTCTAACCTTCGATCGATTGAGCCAGGCCGAAATGTACTAATACATTTGCAGCCTCTCGATTCCAACTTTACATGAATTATACAACTTTGAGCAAGCTTAAACAAGACTAAACATATTGTTTTGATCATGGTTTGCCAACATTACACATTAGAGTTCTAAATACATCAAATCCTAAGTCTTTAGAACCTAACACATACATTATCAGAAAGGATGTGAGCCATGGATAATGATGATCAACTTGATGACGACGAGGTCCTTGATGATGTTGGAGATGAACAGGAGCCTCTAAATGAAGGTAATCATGAAAGCAGTCCAGCTATGGCATTCCATCAACCTTCATCACTAAGCTTTTCATAGAACACGTGGGATGATATAATTGATCCAACCCCACCATTTGAAAAGCCCACTCAGAGTATTTGGGACCCTACCCAAGAGTTTTATGTGGGCTTGCTTTTTGCCGATAAGGATGAACTACAAGCTGCTGTTAAACACTATCACATTAAGAGGAACCAAACATTTTACGTAAGAGAGTCAGATCCAGCATGTTGGTCTGTAAGGTGCAAACATTGTTCTTGGCGTCTTCGAGCATGCTTCTGGGCTACACATGGGTTGTTTGAGGTTAGGAAATACAATGGTCCACACACATGTATAGAGTCCATGCTCACACAAGATCACGAGCAATTAGACACCCATGTTATTGAGAAAGAGTTGAGGGATGTTGTCAAAAATGATCCAATCATAAAGATTTCTTCACTTCAACAGACTCTTTAGAATAAGTACCAATACCAGCCTTTTTATTTTAAGGTGTGGGAGGCGAAAGAAAAAGTAATTGGTAGACTGTTTGGTGATTGGGACAAATCTTACCAATTATTGCCAAAATGGCAGAAAGCTTTGACTAATTCAAACCCGAGCAGCAGAGTTATTTGGAGAACAATACCTGCTACTATGCCAGGCTGTGCGATATTCGAGAGAATGTTCTGGGCTTATGGTCCATCAATTGAAGGTTTTCAACATTGTAGGCCAGTGATTAGTATAGACGGAACTTTCCCCTATGGTAAATACAAAGGTACGTTACTGATTGCATCAACGTGGGATGGTGAGAATAGACTTTTTCCACTTTCCTTTGCCATTGTGGAGAAGGAAACTGATGATAGCTGGTATTGGTTTTCATGTTATATTCAGATTAATGTCACTAATCGGGAAGGGTTATGTGTCATATTTGATCGTCACCCTAGTATAATGGCAGCGATATGGACTATATGTCAATCGACACGTTGGTATCATCGTTTTTACCTTTGCCATGTGGCTAGCAATTTCAATCAACAAATTGGGAGTAAAAACTTGAAGGCTATGGTAATGTGGGTTGGCATGGAGAATTAGTTATGAAAGTATCAAATAACCAGGGATAGAATTACTCAATTAAGTGCAGATGGTGAGAAGTATTTAACGGAAATACCAGTGGATAAGTGGACGTTAGCACACGATGGTGGACATCGTTATGGGGCAATGACGACAAACTTGTCCGAAAGCTTCAACGGAATTCTAAGGAGTGCTAGAAATTTGCCCATAACTGCGTTAGTTGAACTTACATACTACTGTTGTGTAGCCTACTTTGTCGATCGGTATACTAAGGCACGCTTAGAGGTTACTGCCAGTGAACTCATTATGGCCTATGCAAAGAATAAATTCAATAAATGGGAAAAAAAGGCACCAAAGCATTCAGTTACTGTGTTCAGTCATGAAGATGGTCTGTTTGAAGTCAAAACACCAATAAACCCTAACTCTACATATAGGAGTAATCATCATCATGAGGTAAATTTGAGGCAGAACACTTGTAGTTGTCAAAAATGACAGGTTTATAAGATTCCATGCTTACATGTCATTATCGTGTGCAAATATCAAGGCATCTCTGTAATGCGATATATCGACCGCTGCTACCATTTGGAAGAACAAGTTGCTTGTTATGCACCTAGATTTCGCATGGTTCCAGACAGTGTACATTGGAATGAGCCTAATTTCCCGGTCTTGTATCCTAATGTCAAGCTGCGCCGTGAAAAATGTCGACCAAGAACAACTTGGCTTCGAAATGAAATGGACGAAGGGGCAAAGCATTAACCAAAGCCATTGTGCAGTCTCTGTAGGCAAGAAGGCCATAATAGAAGAACATGCCCTACTCGAACTGTGGCTGGCTCCACTAGTGGCCCTACGAGTCCAATGCACACATACAATTCTTTTTAAAGCCCTAGGCTACGTATGCTTGATAATATTTCAAAAGTTCAATTCTCATTGGTAATATCAAAAGTCAAGTTTACTTTGGCACTATTAAAAGCTCAAGCTTGCTACTTGACACTATTTAGTAAAAAGTTCAAGGTTTTCAATACTTGGCAAAATACTATATCATAAGTATTTCACTTTTGTTTTTTTTTTTAGAAATGATAAGTATTTCACTTAAAGTCTAACGATGAACAATGCTTTAATTTCTTAAACCTATTATAATAATATTAGGAGCCCATGGAATCTATCTTATAAAATCCATGGTAACTCTTTATTTTATGTAACACTATTCATTTTTCCAAAACCCATGGCAAACATATATCAAGCCCATGGAGAATTATGAATTTGTGTTACTAATATAAAAGATCATGGAAAGTTATGGTTATATATCTTAAACCATGACATTTATTTATTTCATACCTTATTATAAAACCTATGGTAACTATTTATGTTACGTAACACTATTCATTTTTCCAAAATTCATAGCAAACATATATCAAGCCCTTGGAGAATTATAAATTTGTGTTACTAATATAAAAGCCCATGGAAAGTTATGATTATTTATCTTAAACCCATGACATTTATAAATTTCATACCATATTATAAACCAATGGAATTTATATAAGAACCCATTGTCACTATTTATCTTATATCACAACATTCATAATGTTTATTTCCAAAACTCATGGTTAGTCGGCAAGTATTCGCATGAAAAAATGACCACAACTGACCTGGCTGACCTCACCTCCAAATCTCACTGTTCATCACCCTCCCCCCTCTTAGATGCAGATTTGGCGAGATTTGTCGAGAATCGGCGTGATCTAGATGAGATTCGTTGAGATCAAGCTATTTCTTGACTAGATCCAGCCAGATCTCGACCAGAGACGTCAAGATTTGGCCAAATCTCTACCAACGTTGCTACTCCATTGGTTTTGATCGAAACCGATCACTGCCTACCGAAACTGAGACTGACTCCACCCGTGGTTTTCAGTAGTCGGCGGTGAGTCAATTGCCCTGTCACAAGAACTTATCGAGTCGATTCCAAGTTGGGCACAAACCTAACCCATGGACAACCCTAGTTCCCAAAATTTACTTCTAAAGTCAAATCTTAGTTATGTCACTGTCTTTAATTACACTTACCTATTCTTAACTACTTATCTATTATTAAAATATATATATATATATATACATATATATTAAAGGGGCGTCATTTTATGTTTAGGGGTTCACTTTATATATGTTTAATTTACCCTTAAAAAATATTTGTGCACATTCTAACTTAAAATCTTACACATCGAGATCAAATATCATCCCAACCCAAAACCAAACAACAACATAAATCACAAATCTCTCTCTCTCTCTCTCTCTCTCTCTCTCTCTCTCTCTCTCTCTCTCTCATAAATTTCTTTTTTTTTTTTTTTTTTTTTTTTTTGGTTTTGTTTTTTTTTTTTTTGTTATAATGCTACTTGTGTGATTTTTTTTTTTTTGGGGTAATATCTCACCCACCATAGAGCCCACCTCTAAGTGAGATGAAGGGAATATATTCCCAGAGTACCCAATAATTTTATTATGTATTAATATGACGTTGGGATCGATGGAGGGGTCAGATCAAGTTAGATGTCTTTTACTCCTTTGCTCTTGGCCACACATTTGATTTGAATGTGATTCAACTGCACATTAATTTGTGTCTGTTTGAGAATGACATCTTTAACCATTTTGTTGAAAACTTTTTATTAAAAGTGTATTTAAAGTATATTTGTACTTTGAAAAAAGTGAAACAAAAAAATTAACAAAATTTTTCTGTTATTATTTCCCTTTAATTTAATATCTCATGTATAAGGACAATCAATATATTAAATATATTTTCTAATTTATTTTCAAAATAATGATAATTAAGTTATTTTAATAGAAAAATGAATAAATAACTTAAATTTCTACATTAACAAAACGCGTAGAGGCTAATGAGAGGTTCCATTAACACCACAAATATGTCAAGAAAAGTGAAGTAAAAACATTGAAGCTAGTAGCTAGGTGAAGGGAAAGTGCTATGGAGTCAAGTCGTCAACTTACTTCATAGCTAAAAAATAAAAAAAAATAAAAAAAAAATCTTAAATCAATATTTATTCATTTAAAAAAAAATCAAAACTAGTAAATACAAATGCTCTTAGCAATGAATCAGCAATACTTATTCATTTAAAAAAAAAAAAAAAAATCAAAACTAGTAAATACATTATTTATAGATGCATTTACATCTGCATGAGAAGACAAAAAGAATGGATTCGATTAACACCACAATTGAAGCCAGCTAGGTGATGAGAAAGTGCTATGGACTATGGAGTCGACTTCATGGTTAAAAAACAAAAAACACTTCAAAGATTCTGAAAATATGCTGTAGAATCCACCATGAATATAGCTATAATTTGTGTTGACGTTAGTTATAATTAGTGTTGCTACGTTTATGATTACAATTTTTCTTTTTGCTTGTAGTGTTTATTGGATAGAATTCTAATAAACATTTCTCATGTTTATCTGATAAATTCTATTTTATGCACTTAATATTCCAGCTCAAATATGATGATATTTTCATGCATGCATGTTTTAGGAACCAATAAAACATGAAAAATTGTCAATTACCATAATGAGTATTGCTTGCCCACATAGGATTAGTTATTCTATTCTAATTTTTTGTATTTCATAAAAATATATATTATTCACATATAATTACTCACTCAATGTATTAAATTTCTCTTTATATATATATATATATATATATATAATTTACATATAATTTTTAATTAAGTTGTACATCGTATGGATAAAACCAAAAGAAAAAACAAAATAAATAAGTGAAGACGTACTAACCAAATCATATAATGAGCCTAAAAGTATAATTGTATAAACAATTCAGTTAGCTCAACTGGTAAAGTTTCTGATGGTTGAATAAGAGATCTAAGGTTCAATCTCCATCTATACTAAAAACTTATTATTGTTTTTCAGTTTTTTTGAAAATATGTGTGGGTGAAAAAATGTGTGAAAATACGTGCAATGTTATTTAAAAACTGAAAACATATGTTTAACCTCGGGTACCAAATGGGGCCTCAGCCTCCCATAGAATATTTCTAAAAATAATTTTAATCAAGTTTTGAAATTTTGAAAGAGAAAAATCTTAGGATATGTTAGATAACTATTTTTATTTTTTGTCCAAAATTTGTTTCTATGAATATTTTTTTTTAATAATAATAATTTTCTTGTGTTTTCAAAATCAAGAACATGTTGATTCTCAACCAAAAAATAATAATAATAATAATAATAATAATAATAATCAAGAGCATGTTTAGTTTTCTTGTGTTCTATTAACACCACAAATATATCAAGAAAAGTGACGTAAAGGCATAGCTAGGTGCAGGGAAAGTGCTATGGAGTCAAGTCGTCCACTTACTTCATGGCTAAAAAACAAAAAACTTAAATCAATATTTATTCATTTTAAAAAGAAATCAAAACTAGTAAATATTATTATACATGCATGGACATCCGCAATTCCGCATGAGAAGACAAAAAGGTACGGATTCCATTAACACCACAATTGATGAATTGAACCTAGCAAGGTGAAGTGAAGGTGGCATACTATAGAGTAGTCAACTTCATGGTTAAAAACAAAAAAAACATCGTCGTGGCTGATGGCTACGGCATAATATACACGTCTTTCGAAATGACAAAGACAAATGCATTATTATGGGTTATTTATTTCAAAGATTTTGACACTGAAAACGCTATATGAGTGGTGTTGGCTGGTAGAATCCGAGAAGATGGCAAAAGTTTGTATTTCAATATGACGTTGGGTTGGTGAAGTGGGCATTTGAATTATTGAATATGATGAAGTTTCTCTGTTGTTTCCCTTTAAACTTCTCAGTTTTCACTCTCATCAATCGGGAAAAAAAAAAAAAAACACGCTTAACACCAATTTTCGAAAGCCAAATACTTTTGTGACAGGAAAGGACAAACTCTCTTTCCTATTCCAAATCAAATACAATGACATTTTCTTCGAATTCAGTTATATTCATGCATGCACGGGTTAGGAACAGTTACGGATAATGATAAGTTGCAGCCAACAAGAGACAATGCAAGTCAGCAAACTCAAACTCAAAGGCTAACAATATGTTTGGAAATGGGAGAAGGGAATGAGAAAAGAAAGAAAAAGTAAGGAAGGGGTATTATTTCCTCTTTTTTTTTTTCTTTTTTTTTTTTAGAAGGATTATTTCCTCCATTTGGTTGTACAAGAGAAGAGAAAAGTGAACGAGGTAGAGCAATGATATTTCCATGAGGACCACTGTTTTGGTATCAGCCTAATTTGTATGAAAATGATTAGAAGGGAGAGAATTAATTACATGGAGTCCACCACTTTATACTATAAAATGATTAATATGTCCTTAACATTTTTAAGAAATTACAAGTATTTTGATATGAACAAAATTTAGTTACAAAATTGATTATAACTTTAGGTTACAATCTTACTCAATATATTTTTATTGGAGATGAATTTTGACAAATTCACTATTGGATTACATTTTCTTCTTATATCTTTCATACTTACAAAATTTCTAAAAAATTAAAGATTAATGTCAACGTCATCAATAAATTGTTTAAATTGCAAGTTTTTCTAATTTAGAACCATGCGTAAAATACAAGAATAATTTTATAGCAGAGTGTTTGAAAGAAAATACTACTCTTGTCCCTATACAACGTTCTTGTTTTTTTCTTTGGCCTTTTGTCTCTTTCAATTTTTTTCTTCTACTTGTATTTCTTCCGGATTGTCCACTATGCAACCACATATAACTTTTGTCTCTTTCATTTTGGACAAATTTGTCCCTACGAGACGTTCTGTTTTTTTCTTTTGCCTTTAGTCTGTTTCGTGTTTTTTCTTCTACCACTATTTCTTCAAGATTGTCCGGTGTGCAACCCCATATGGTTTTTCTTTTTCTATTTTTTTTCTATTTTTTTTTTTTTCATTTTGGAAAAAATTGTCCCCTGGGAAATTTTCTTTGTTAGGTTCTAAAGGTTTAGGAATTTATGTATTTAGAACTCTAATTTGTAATGTTGGCAAACCATGATCAAAACAATATGTTTAGTCTTGTTTAGGCTTGCTCAAAGTTGATTAATTATTGTAAAGTTGGAATCAAGTGGCTGCAGAATGCATTGGTGCATTTCGGCCTGGCTCGATCGATTGAAGCTTAGGCTCGATCGATCGAATCTCGGGTCAGATGCGTTTTCTGCAAAATTTCCAACTCAGCCCTAACTCATTAAATGTTTTGGGTTTTCTATTTTTACCCTAGATATATAAAGAAAAATCCTAGCCACGTTTTTAGAGTTGCTCCAGTTGTATTGTTGCTCATACATTGCTGTTTTGTGTAAATCTCTTGTGAGATTTAGAGGAGCTTTCCTTTACACAAAACTTAGGGTTTTCGAGATAGAGATAGTATCAACATCTTGATGATCAACTCGGTTGCTACCATTGAAGTTTAAAGAATAACAAGCGTGGGTGCTTGTAGCTGATTGAAGAATTCAAGAAAGAAGGAGTCCGTGGATTCAGAGCTTGCACGGGGTCGTGTCAGTAAGTTCTACTGGTAGGTAGCATTAGGAAGTCGAGTGGGGAGCTTATAAGTCGTTTTATATGAACTTCGATTCTTTCATAGTGAATTCTATTTTGCCTTCAGGATCGGTGGGTCAAATCCTCCTCAGGTTTTTACCGGTGTGGTTTCTTGGGTGATCATATCTTGTATCTTTTATTATTCCGCTGCTTTATATTCTTGATATGATTATTTGATTACTTTAACCTAGAATTGCATAATTTGACTAAGTAACAACTTGGCTAATTAATCTAGACTAACCAATCTGGTTGTTTTAAAGGGTCTAAAACCATTCAAGTGGTATCAGAGCAGGTTGCTCTTTTGTTAGAGATTTTTTAATCTTTGAGCTGATCCTTGACCCCTGTTGTCATGGAGCATGGACACTCTCTTGTTGTTCCTCCTCACTTTGATGGGAATAACTATGCTTATTGGAAAGTAAGGATAAAAGCATTCTTGAAATCCATTGATGAGAGGGTTTGGAATTCTGTTGAATACGGATGGGAGAAGCCCACTACTCTTGTGAGTGAGTGGCAAACTTCTCAAAAAGAAGCAGCTGGATTCAATAGCAAAGCTATAAATGTCATCTTTAATGCTGTTTCTATGGAGGAATTTAAGAGGATCTCTAATGTTGAGGTTGCTCATACTCCTCCAAACTGTGCATGAAGGCACAAAGGCAGTTAAAATAAAAAAAACTGCAGCAATTAACTTCTAGGTTTGAGAGCATTAGGATGTCTGATGATGAATCTTTTGATGAATTTTATGCCAAACTGAATGATATTGTTAATTCTGCTTTTAATTTGGGTGAAATCTATGATCAACCTAAAATTGTTAGGAAGATACTTAGATCTTTAACTGAAGACTTTAAACCCAAAATGACTGCCATTACTGA
>NW_027070657.1:0-19262 GCF_002906115.3 Quercus suber | reverse complement strand
AAAAAAAAAAAAAAAAAAAAAACCCGGTATAAGGAGGGGGGAGATCCCTTTTTGGTTTAGTGACTAGTCAATTGGTTAGCTGAAATTCACCATTTCGGCTAGCCTTTTTTTCCTTTATTTGTTTATTTATTTTTTGTATTCAAATTTATCATACTAACCTCATCACACGCGCAAAGTGCATGTGATGAGGCTATTTTATTTATTTATTCAGTCTAGAGTACGTGAGATTAGGAATAAAGGAAACCAGAAATTCAAAAAAAAAAATTTATTAAAAGAACTTGGTGAGTCTATAAATTAAGAAAAAAAAAAATTGGAATGTGGTCTTGAGGGAAATATCAAAGTGGACTGAGAAGTTTTTTTTTTTCTTTTTTTAATTTTAATTTTTGGATAAGTTTGTTTTGGAGACATGGAATAGTAGGAGAGTATCCTATTTTGTAGGCATTTTACATAGAGTTGGAGATATATTTTTACTGGATTTTTCTCAAGTTTTATCCCTATTAAACATAGGGTTTAGAAGTATTTCTGAACCACATAAAAGTCCAGTCCAAAGAGGAGAATCCTGTTATAGATAGTATAGATGTACTAAGTCGAATAGTGAAGTTATTGAGAAAGTTCGCAGGAAAATTCAGTTTGCTCATAAGTTTGTTGTTCCATGTGGCAGTCTAGCCTTACTTTGGAAAGAAAAAATTAAGTTGGATGTTCAGACTTCATCAGCCAATCACATTGATGCGGTAGTTGATCAAGGGATGGATGATGCCTGGCGGATAACGAGTTTCTATGGCAACCTTAACACCGCCAGTCGGGAAGATTCCTAGTCACTACTACGTGACTTAAGTCGTCGTTTCTCTCCACCATGGGTTTGTATTGGGGATTTTAATGAAATTCTAAGAGTGGAGGAAAAACAAGGGTGGCTTGATAGACCAGAGCGTCAAATGTAAGGGTTCTGGGAAGCTTTAGATTTTTGTAGTCTTAAGGACATTGGTTATACTGGCTTCCCTTTTACATGGTGTAATCATAGACCAAGAGATCATAATGTTTGGGTGAGATTAGATAGAGGTGTAGCTACAGTGGACTGGTTGCTAAAGTTTCCCACTACCCGTGTGCACCATTTGGAGGCTTTTCACTTGAATCATAGACCATTGCTATTGGTTTCTGATTTGGAGGCTAGGAGATTTTATCGAAAGGGTCTCCCCTTTAGATTTGAAGCAATGTGGCTTAAGGATAAATCTTGTGAAACGGTGATTAAAACTTCTTGGGAAACTCCTTTGGGCTCTTCTTCGGTAGCTAATTTATCATAAAAAATTGACCTTTGCCAAATAAATCTCCGAGTATGGAACTGCAACACTTTTGGGCATGTCCGAATTAATCTTGAAAAGAAGTTAAAGGAGTTGCATAGGGCGGAGGAGATGGGCCTATACAGCATCGATCCTGGCTGTATTGGATAGCTTCGTGATGAAATTCAAGCACTTAAAATTAAAGAAGAAGTGATGTGGAAGCAAAGGTCTTGTAATAGTTGGTTGAAGGATGGAGATGGTAACACAAAATACTTTCATAGTAGGACCACCTAATGTAACAAACATAACTATATTTTGGGCTTGGAAGATGACAATGGAGTTTGGGCGGAAGAGGATGGCCGAATGGGTAATTTATTTGTGAATTATTTTTCCAATCTGTTTACAACCTCTAACCCGACAGGTATTGATGCTATTTTGGAGGGGATTACACCTAAGGTCACAGAGGAGATGAATTTAAGCCTCACCCGAAATTTCACAGCTGATGAAAGTCATTTAGCCATGCAACAAATGGCACCACTTTCAGCCCTTGGCCCCGATGGCATGTCTCCCGTCTTCTACAAGTCATTCTGGCACATTGCAGGAGAGGATGTCACCAAGGCAGCCCTTACTATTCTGAATGAAGGTATTATCCCCGACTCTATAAACTCCACTTTCATCTCTTTGATCCCTAAAGTAAAAAACCCCAAAAAAGTCTTTGAGTTTAGGCCTATTAGCCTTTGCAATGTTTTTTACAAAATTATTGCTAAGGTGTTGGTGAGCCAACTGAAATTTGTACTTCCTCATGTTGTCTCTGAATCTCAAAGTGCTTTCCTTTCAAGAAAATTAATTACTGATAATGTGCTTGTTGCGTTTGAAACCTTACATTATTTAAAAAGGAAAACATAAGGAAAACCAGGTTACATGGCTCTTAAACTAGATATGAGCAAGGCCTATGATAGGGTTGAATGGACTTTTTTAGAAAAAATGATGCTTCATTTGGGGTTCTTAGATAGCTTTGTGTCTATTATTATGTCTTGCATTAAATCAGTTTCCTATGCAGTGCTTTTCAATGGGGAACCAATGGGGCACATAAAACCTACTAGGGGGCTCCGCCAAGGTGACCCCTTGTCTCCTTACATGTTCCTGTTGTGTGCTATTGGCCTTCAAGGGCTCCTCCATAAAGCTGAATCCGATGGTGCAATAAAGGGGGTATCTATTTGTTGTAATGGGCCACGTGTCTCTCACCTTTTCTTTGTAGATGATAGTGTTCTCTTTTGCCAGGAAAAGCAATCTGAATGCCAAGTCATTTTAAATATTTTTGCTACCTATGAAAGAGGCAGTGGGTAGAAAATTAACAAGGATAAAGCCAACCTATTCTTTAGCACCAATACTTCTCTAGAGGTGCAAGGAAGTATCCAACAACTCCTTGGTGTGCCTTCCAGAAGAAACTTTGAAAAATACTTGGGCCTTCAGGCCCTTGTGGGTAGAGGGGTAAAACAAAGTTTTTCTTACATTAAGGAGTGTGTGTGGAAAAAGCTTCAAGGGTGGAAAGAAAATCTCCTATCTCAAGCCGATAAAGAGGTGTTGATCAAGTCCGTGATACAAGCCATTCCAACCTATGCAATGAGCTATTTTAAGCTTCCTAAGGGGTTGATCCATGAGTTGGAGACCATGATTCGAAAATTCTGGTGGGGGTAGGGTAATGAGGGAAGGAAAATTCATTGGGTAAATTGGGAATGTTTGTTTGAAGCCAAGGAAAGTGGTGGTATGGGGTTCAAAGAGATTGAAAAATTCAATGATGCTTTGTTAGCAAAGCAAGTATGGCGCATGATGCACAACCCGGATTCCCTTTGCTATAATGTGTTTAAGGCAAGATTTTTCCCTAATTGTTTGATTCTAGAGGCCAATGAATGCACGGTGGGGTCGTATGCTTGGAAGAGCATCCTTAGTGCAAGAGATGTGGTGAGAAAAGGCATGGTGTCGTAGGTTGGGAATGGCCAATCTGTTTGTATAAGGGAAGATAAGTGGCCGCCTAATCAAGTTTGCAAAATAGTGATGATTCCCCCTCCTTCTCTCTCGCCTGATGCTAAAGTTTGCACTCTCATTGACCCTGAGTCAACCACTTGGAAGGTGGATCAAATTTAGCAATTGTTCATGCCACTTGATGCGAAGTTGATTCTCAATATTCCCCTCAGTGCTAGACTCCGCCTAGATCGTCTAATATGGTCCCATACGCCAACAGGTGTCTTTACAACCCAAAGTGCCTATAAAATGTTGGCCAATTCAGCTATGGTCAATAATGCTAGTAGCTCTAACCCAAACCCCCAGAAGCAATTTTGGAGAGGCCTTTGGAAGCTACAAGTTCCAAATAAGGTGGAGGTACTTGCTTGGAGAGCTTGTAATAGAGCATTGCCTACAATGGACAATCTTACCAGGCGACACATTGTTGATGTGAATCTATGCCCAGTTTGCAAGGCAGTGGCTGAAGATCCACTACACATGGTGCTCGACTGATTGATTTTACTGACCTCCTATCTATATTTTTGTATTAACAGAGGATAACAGAACTAAAATTTTCTTATGCATGGCATGGAGTCTCTGGCAGCGACGAAACAAACTGAGGATTAGACTCCCATCTCCTCCATTGAACCTGGTTAGCCCTCAAGCTGCAAAGTTTCTGCAAGACTACCTCAACACACAAGATGTCCAGGCTTCAAGCAACTCCACAGCTACTTCCTCGCAATCATGGTGCCCTCCGAGCTCCCATCCTTTCAAAGCAAATTTTGATGGCGCGGTATTCAACAACTCCAACACGGCTGGTATTGGCGTTATCATCTGAGATAGAAACGGAGTGGTGATCGCAACCATGTCAGAATGCATCCCTCTCCCTTCCACAGTGCTGGAGATCGAAGCAATGGCGTGCGAAAGAGCAGTGAAATTCACTTACGAAGTTGGCATCCAAGACGTCACTCTTGAAGGAGACTCGCTAACATTGATCCAAGCTTTAAACCATGGTGGTGCAAGTGAGGCCCCATACAGCAACCTTATTGAGGACATTACAGTGTGTGCCTCTAGTCTTTTCACAGTTGAATTTAAGCATGTTAAAAGGTCTTGTAATAGGGTAGCAGATGCTCTAGCCAAAAAAGCCAAATATGGTGATGTGTTTCAGGCATGGATGGAAGACTTACCACCTGACATCGCCCCACTGGCTATTCTTGATGATCACTAATACTTTGTATTTGGTTTCTGTTTTCTAATAATTGCCCAGACGTTTAGTCTGGTTTCTCAAAAAAAAAAAGGGTTTGAGCTTGTTTAAAAAATTATATATTTATATGTGTTGACACATTGTTTTGGTTTTGGAATAGTTATATTGACACAACAAATTGTCACCATATTTTCATAATTATTGATTTGTTAGTTCTTTATAGGTCAAAATAAAATAAAATAATAAAATTTTATTGTGAAAAAATTGTGATATTTTGTTGTGTCACAATATTGCACAATTATTGAGGTCTTAATTCCTTATAAGTTAAAATAAAACAATAGAATATTAGACCAAAACGGATGTAGGACAAAATCTACAATTTAATTTTTGTAATTATTTAATTTTGATATTTTTATGTAAAAAAAATGTTATTTTAGGTTTAGGTGATTTGTTTCCTTATTTTTAGGTCCTTTTAATGTTTTTTAGATCAAATTTGGTTCCCATTATGGTTAGGTATTAATTAAGAATTATTTTAAAATAAATTTTCTTGTAAATAGGCCACTAAGTCTATAAATGTTTTTCAATATTATTGATATTAATAAAAATTCAGACTTTTGTCTATTCTTTCTCTGGTGGATTTCAAAACTCTTTCTTCTTGTGAATTCAAAGACCCTTGTAGATTCAAGGAACCTTCATCGATTTAAGGTTTTTTTCAAAAGCAAACGTGTTCCCCCCCCCCCCCCCCTAGAAGTAGACATGTTATGCTTCTTATCGCTTTCGTATCTTGCATCAATTTGTATCAGAGCCTTGACTTATCCTAATTTAGTGGCTAATGAATGTGACGGTAACAATTTCGATGACAAACTTAGCAAGTATTACGTGATGTACAACTAGCACTCACAAATATCTTTGTTAGGAGACATAACTCATGAGCAACTTATTGGCAAGAAAATTTTATATAGGCCTTATAGAAGAATTACAAGTTATAATGGTTATTTTTATAAAGTAGATTTTCTTGATTGGTTACTTGATCTATAGGATTTATTTGACTATGAGAATATTTGTGATGAGAGAAAAGTTAAACTCACTTTGTATAAACTTAGAGAGTATGCCTTACGTTTGTGAGAATGAATACAAACTGATATAATCCGACAATGTAAAGAGAAAATTTGTTCATGGCCAAGGATGAAAAGCTTACTATCAAATATTATCCTTAGGATTGTGATGAAATTTTGTCGTATACAAAATAAGATTATTATTGGCCAAAAAGTTCACACTTGAATTATTTGAAGAACCATATGTTCCACCATTAAGAGAAGAACTGTATGTTGAACAACATATTTTTCATGAAGAAACTATAGAAATTTCTGAGGAAATTAATGAAGACATTGTTATAGAAGAAGAATCTAAAATTCAGATTGCGTAGGAGATTAATGAAGACCCTTTAGAGAAAGATCTTGAAGTCGAGATGATAGAGATAATTGAAGAAGAAATTGAAGATGAAAGTTTCAAGGATCTTAATAAATCAAATCATATGATTGTCAATCTCAAGATCCTTTTATTTTGATGATAAGTGATACACCGAAGTTTATTGATTTTATTGGGGTTGATAGATTTGATTCAATTGCTAGTTCTTATTTGGTAAATTTCTACAATTACATGAAGACCAAAGAAAAAGAAATTCAAGTTGATTTGTTTATCCCATTAATGAGTTGCAAGTATAGAAAGAAGATCAAGGGACTCAAGCATTCAAAGTATTTGTTTATTTGGAGCGAAAGATTTTAGGTTTGAAAGATAGACTCGAGGACGAGTTTGTTTCAAGTGTAGGGGTTTGATGTATGACAGAATCTACAATTTAAAATTTGTAATTATTTAATTTTGATATTTTTATGTAAAAAAAGATTTATTTTAGGTTTAGGTGATTTATTTCCTTGTTTTTAGGTGCTTTTGATGTTTTTAGGTCAAATTTGGTTCCTGTTATGGTTAGGTATTAATTAGGAGTTATTTTAGAATATATTTTCTTGTTTGTCAAGTTTTACAGAGCCCATAAATAGGTCTCTAAGGCTGTAAAAAATTTTAGTATTATTAATATTAATTAAAATTCAAACTTTTGTCTATTGTCTTTCTGGTGGATTCCAGAACACTTTCTCCTTATGGATTTAAGGAACCTTCGTGAATTTGAGATTATTTTCAAAAGAAAACGTGTCTTGTTTTTTGTTAAAACGTGTCTTGTTTCTTGTTTTCTAGAAATAGACGTGTTCTACTTCTTGAAGCTTTTGCATCCCGCATAAAAAACCTACCACAACTAAAAATAAATGTATTGTGAAATGGTTGGGTAATTTTGTATATGTATCAATATTTTCATAACTACTAAGGTGTAAGTTCCTCATTAGTCAAAATAAATATAAAATAAAATATTTCCAGCATACTTCGCATCACATTGCTTTTCTGAATCTTTCCTCTGACCAGGGCCCACACATTACGAGCAAAAGTGTAATCCTATAGAATATGGCAAACAGTTTCTCTTTGTTGGCAACACATGGCACAGAAAGGCTCCACTTGCTCCTTCTTCTGGCGTAGGTTGTCCCAGGTTGGCAAGATATTTGAGAATGCCCCCCACGAAAGGTTCCTTACCTTTGGAGGAATGTTGAGCGACCACACTGCCTTCCAAACCCTTAGTGGCGGCACCAAGTGTAGTTCAGGGTGGTCACATGACCACTTTGACTTGAATTGTTTTTTAAAATATACCTTAAAAAAATTGAATTTTAAATAAATATGGGTTTTGACCACCCTAGAAAAATAAAAAGCTTGACCACCCTAAAAAAATTTGAACACCTTAAACAACAATTTGAGCCCATTAAAAATTAAATTCAACTTCTCCAAAATTTTGGTCGATTGAACCAAAAAATTGCGAGAAATGCTATGTTCATAACATTTTCACAAAACTTTCGCAATAAATCTTAAGTAGCAAGTTGTTACTAGTGGACAAAAAAATAATTTCGGTGGTGTAGGGACTGGGCTTGATCACTTCTTACATTGAATGAATGAACTCAGACCCCACTAGCCCAATACAATAAATTTATAGAGAATGGGTTTAAGAACTAAACCTTAGTGAGGATTACAACAACTAGACATGGTTATGAGTGGGTGGAATAACAAGGATGTGGACTAAAGTGTGAAATTCTGTTCCTCGGCCCTCCTATGGGGAACTTGTAGTCCTTATTATTTCTTCAATGCTTGACTACAAAGGTTTCAAGGATAACACAAATTGCTACAGTATTCTCTACCTCCAATCTCCTGCCCTCTTTCTGGCAGACTTCATACATTATATACTCCCTCCTAGTTGATCTTGGCCCTCCATCTGTTGATCATGCAGGTCACTACTTGAGTGCTTGTCCCATTAGCCACCTTCCTCAGCTTTCTGTGAACTGCAGCAACTTAGGCAACACTGTTCAAGGGTCATTTCCTCATTAATATGGCCAGAATGTTAGTTATGAGCATTTAATGTAGAGGTGACAGTTTCTCCTTGAATTGCTCCTCCACCATGCTTCCATGGCTGACCCATTGTACTTGTCTTTCTCTTGGGATGCTCTGGGAGGCTGCCTTTGATGGCGTGCTGCTCTTCCCTTCTATGATCTCGGCTGGCTGAGGACAAAATTGTCCTCAGCGATGTTTCTTGGCAATTTGGGTTTTCTTCGTTCATTCTCGAACGTTTCTTCCTCCTCAGCATGGGCCTTGGACTCGGTATAAAATGGGCCGGGGTTGCCGAATTCTTTGACCCCACAATAGCCCCTCAAAATCCTGCTGTCTGGATCCTCGAACGGAAAGGAGGATTTTGATGTCCCCGGGCCTCTGTCATGGCTTGTCAAGTCTTGTCCTCCGTCAGTGCCAGAGTCTTTTCACCTGTCCAAGGCACGTTCCTGGTGCTTCGGTATGTGGAGCACGCCCTCATTAAATTCTGGCGGCTCTATGCTCCCCACATCCAATGGTGTGTTGGTAATCTAACAGTGGGGGTTCCTTTAACTTTATGCGCTGGAAAACACACACAGTTGTTTTTAATTGAAAGTATAAATACCCATTTGAACTGATTTGCCTTTTCACTTTTACACTCAAGAGTTCTTGCACACACATCCTGAGTACGGTCAAATCTCCAATTAAACTCATGACTCTTTTCAGCATAAAAGCCTGTCCGGGAAGCTTTTCCTCACTTCTGTAAGTCTTCTTCTCTCTCTCTCTCTAACTTATGTTTTCTCTCCTCTAGGCTTCTTTTTCTCTTATTCCTCCCTTTCTTTCGTCCTTCCCCGAGTTTTTTAACCGTTTCTAGAGATGGGTTGGTTTAAGAAGTTGGTTGAGTCTGAAGAGGCAATGGAGAAATTCATCGCCGATTATAGGATACCCCGTAATGTAGGTTTGAGATACTGTGAAAAAGGGGAGTGGCATTTTAGGAGGCAAGAGGGTGAGGTAGTGATTCCCATAATCGCCTTCATAGAAGGTGGTATGAGAATCCCTATGGGGCCATTAATGAGGGACTACCTTAGGCATTTTTAGTTAACGTCCACCCAGTGCGCCACCAATGTGTTTAGGATCCTGGGTTGTGTGGACGCTTTAAACAAGAAAATGGGGTTGTGGTTAACCCATCACAATGTAAACTGGTGCTACAATCTCCAACACTTAAAGGGTAAATCCTATTACATGAAGACGAGGGATGATAAAGTTCGGCTTATTCAGTGCCTCCCTAAGTCCAGCAAGGGGTTAAATAAGGACTTTTACATTGTGTCCGGGGAGTGACACGATGGCCTTCATTGTCCGACAGAGGAGGGGGCACCAGGTGGGGCATTCAGGATAGGATAGGGTTGATCTTTTGTGATGTCAAAGTTTACAGTGCTTGGTTGCTAATACGAATGTGCCTTCTTTTTTGCAGATCCGCACGCCTTCAAACGACACTTTCACTTGGTCAATCGGGGAGATTTGGAGACCATCCTTAAGGCGGAGGTCTTTGTGAACGATAGTCTTTGTGAACGATACCCAACAACCAAGTTAGAGCTGCTCACAATATCCTTGGATACGACCCAATTCAGAAATCGTTCTTGGCTCTGAAGTACGTGATCAGAGCCAAAGATCCTTGTCTTCATAGGATCACCGTAGCAGAACAAGGGTTTTTGCTTCCTGAAGGGTCTCTCGTTCCAAAAGGTATTCCGTTAACGGGCCCTTCTTCATCCTATGAAGCTGTAAAGGCTGAGGGAGGAAGTCTAGAAAGGGAAGAAGAAGTTGCTGATTTGTGTCCATCCGAGGACGAATTTGGTGCATTCGACCAAATCAATCTATCCGAGGATCCCTCTGGTGACTTGGGTGACCCCAACTTAACTGAAGCGGACCTCCTATAAGCAGGGACTTCTCCTCAGGCCGAGATGGGTTTCAAGAGACAACTCCAGACCAGCCTGCTCGACATGATTGAGGGCCAACCGGGGAAGGACGGGCCAAGGAAGCCACAGTCCAAGCTCCCTCCTCCCTCACCCAAGCGTCATCCCGTTCAGACCAGGTCATTTTCCACCCAGTCCAAGCTTCCACCTCCTCCACCTCAGCCAAGTTTGCCACTAAGGCTCAAGCCCACTGATCCCAAACATAAGAAGAACAAAGGCAAAAGGCCCATGGAAACTGATAAGTCTCGTTCCTCTCAAGAAGAGGATGAAGCTCAGCGAGCTTCAAAACAACAAAAGACGGGGTACCAGGGCCTTGATAAAGGAGCTGATACTCAGCCTGGGCCCCAGGCTTGGCTCCTTGCGCCAATGCTCCATGGGGAACCCCTGATGGACAACGCCTTCCTCAGCGACTTTCGAGGGGGTGAAGGCACTTATGTGGCCGACGCGCTGGAGCAGTCACTGCTACTCCCTGCCGATATGGCCGAGTTGGGGAATCTGAGGGGGTAGGAGGTATTCCTCAACCTCAAAAGATACTTAGGTATGGTAAGACTTCAAACAATTCTGACTCCGTCAATTTTGTTCTTTGGTTTCCAACTTATTGTGCGTTTGTTTCAATTGGCAGGTTGTCCAGGCTACTTATAAGTTGGAAGGGGCGGCCAACAGCCAGAGCAGGGCCCTAGAGCTTGAGCGTGACAAGCGCCTGGAAGCTGCATGGACCCTTAAAATCTCTGAGGCCGATCTCTCCAAAGCAAGGGAAGATTTGAAAAAGATGACAAGGGCCAGAGATAGCACTGAAGCAGGCCTAGCTGGCGCTGAAAAGCAGGCCCAAGACCAAACAAGGCGCCTACTCGAGATAGAGGATTAGCTGAAGATTGACAAGGAGCAAATCATTGATCTAAAGAAGAAGTTAGCCGAGGCAGAGGGGGCCAAGAACATCATGGAGTGGGCTAGGGATGAAGCTTTAAGGGCCAGGAAGAGGCAAAGTTTGCCAGGGCAGAGGCTCAGGCTTCTAAGGAGGCAGCCGAGGAGGAGGCTTTTGCCTTGGGGGTGGCTGAGACCCAAGCCACTCTCAAGGCTTAAGTACTTGGGGTATGTAGGCTCTATTGTTCCCAGGTTTGGAATGAAGCCCTTAAACAAGCCGGGGTAGAGGCTTCATGCGACCTTTGTAAGGTAGAGAATGTATACTACCCTTTTGCCATCCAGGAAACTGCTCCCTCTAGCTCCAAGGCTGAGGTGGCTCTTGAGGAAGTTGGGACTGCTCAAGATGAAGCTGCTCTGGTTATAACCGCTTCTGATGAGCCTGCCAAGGAAGCTGAGCCTACTGGGGTGACTGAAATAGAAAAAGGTCCAAACCAGGAAGCACCCCAGGATGCTACAAAGTCCTTAGCTGATGCCAAGGCCCCTCATGCCGAAGAGATAGCTATCCTTGCGGTACCTTTGTCTGTTCTTCCCCTCGATGAGAGCTCTGAGGACCCTGAGGCCACTTCAAACTAGCCTTCCAAGGGGGGAAGGAAGATCAAGTTGAAGAAATAGGCTGCCTCTATTGTGCCTTTGCCTTATGTTTCTTTTCTTTTTTCTTTTTTTTTTTCTTTTGTTTTTGTACTTGGATTCTTGTAAAGGAATTTTCTTCCTCTTTTTCTTTTCTTTTTTTGCAATGGAATGTGTACGTTTCCTTTAATGACGGAGTTCTTTGTTCATATGATTCACATTTTTATTGACACTTGCGTACATTCAAAAAATAATAACATTCCCTTTTCATGTGTTAATTGTTGCTATGGTGGGTTCTGCTATTTATATAACATGTGCCTTGATTATTAGCTAAATAGTCCCAACAGTATGACTTATTTTCCATTTTTGAAACAGCAGCAAAAAAATGTAAAGTTCATAATGATAATTTCCACTTAGACTTTGATTAATAACTGAGTCACCTTATTACTACGACTTGCTTTAGATGAATAGACTATAAAGGGAATAACCTTATAATATGAATCCTAAGATCAAATGCCACAACACAATGTGCAAAGGTATTCATAGGTATGTTCTAAAAGTTTACTGACCTCAAGAAAACAGTTAACTATTGACTATGCAAGAGAGTTAAGTTCAATGTACCTCAGAGTGCCTTAAGTGATGTTCATGGGTTTGTGTTCGTTTACACCTTTGTTGAAAGTAATTAGTTTCCCCATAGGTTTGAGTCCGAGGACCATGCAAGGCCTTAGTTCTGTCTAACACTTAAATTTTTCTTGAAGTAGTTAGTTTCCCCATAGGTTTGAGTCCGAGGACCATGCAAGACCTTGGTTCTGTCTAACACTTAGATTTTTCTTGAAGTAGTTAGTTTCCCCACAAGTTTAAGTCTGAAGACCATGCAAGACCTTGGTTTTGTCTAACACTTAGATTTTCCTTGAAGTAATTAGTTTCCCCATAGGTTTGAGTCCGAAGACCATGCAAGACCTTGGTTCTGTCTAACACTTAGATTTTCCTTGAAGTAGTTAGTTTCCCCATAGGTTTGAGTTCGAGAACCATGCAAGAACTTGGTTCTGTCTAACACTTAGATTTTTCTTGAAGTAGTTAGTTTCTCCACAGGTTTGAGTCCGAGGACCATGCAAGACTTTGGTTCTGTCTAACACTTAGATTTTTCTTGAAGTAGTTAGTTTCCCCACAAGTTTGAGTCCGAGGACCATGCAAGACCTTGGTTCTGTCTAACACTTGGATGGCTACCGAAATACAAGACCAATAATCATAATAGACTTGAGATTTGAATCAGAGAAATGCTTTTAATAATAATAATACCTTCTCAGGTTATTTACGTTCCATGGGCGAGGTACAACTTGTTCATCTAAGTCTTTTAAGTAGTATGCACCTACCCCTGCTACTAAAGTAATTCGGTATGGTCCCTCCTAATTGGGTCCCAGCTTTCCCCAAGAGGGGTTCTTGGCAGCACCTACAACTTTCCTCAATACTAGGTCCCTTGGTGCTAGTGGTCTCAGCTTCACATTGGCATCATATCCCTGCTTGAGCTTCTGGTGGTAATAGGCCAACTGGATCATTGCCCTTTCTCTCCATTCATCGAACAGATCTAGGCTCTTCCCTAGTAGTTCATCATTACTGCTTGGAGTGAAGGAGCTCATCCTCAATGTTGGGAAGTTTGCCTCTAGAGGGATAACAACCTCGGCCCCATAAGTCATGGCAAAAGGTGTCTCCCCCATTGACTGCCGTGGTGTAGTCCGATAAGTCCAAAAGATGTGTAGCAGCTCTTCTACCCATCTTCCCTTGACATCATCCAGTCTCTTCTTAAGCCCATTGACTATGACCTTGTTGACATCCTTGGCCTGTCCATTTCCCTGAGGGTAAGCTGGATTTAAGTACCTGCTTGTGATCCCCAGTTCGCAACAGTATCTTCTAAAAGCTTTGCTGTCAAATTGGAGTCCATTATCTGAAATGAGGGTATAAGGGACCCCGAATCGTGTAACAATGCTTCTCTAGATGAATTTCTTAGCATCCACATCTCTGATGTTAGCCAATGGCTCAGCCTCGACCCATTTGGTAAAATAATCTGTGCCGACCAACAGATATCTCTTATTTCCTAGCGCCTTAGGAAAAGGGCCTACAATATCCACGCCCCACTGGGCAAATGGCCATAGGCTGGACAAAGGGTTTAGGACCCCTCCTAGCTGATGAATATTTGGGGTAAACCTTTGGCACTGGTCACATTTCTTAACATATTCCAGGGCTTCCTTCTGCATCTCTGGCCACCAATATCCCTGGGTAATGGCTCGGTGCGACAGAGATCTTCCTCTTGTGTAACTCCCACTTATCCCTCCATGCAGCTCTTCAAGTAGTAATTCTGACACTTTAGGGTGAATACACAGTAAATATGGCCCAGAATAGGAGCGCTTATACAATTTGTGGTCCTCGGACAACCAGAACCGAGGAGCGTTTCTTCGTATTTTCTCAGCCTCTGACTTCTCTTTGGGCAAAATATCATCTTTGAGGAATCTCACTTTAGGGTCCATCCAGCTAGGACCCACTCCAACTTGATGGATATGAACCATGCCTTCTACGACCTCATTTGCCCTATCTAGATGCTCGACAAGAATAATTCGAGGCAGCCCCTCTGCCAAGGAGGTAACAAGCGTAGCCAATGAATCTACATAGGTGTTTCCACTCCTGGAGACATGTGATAAGCTGAAAAGATCGAAGTCTGACTGCAAGCGTTTGACTCAGCTTAAGTACTCTTGCATCCTCGCATCTCTGGCTTCCAACTCTCCTCTTACTTGGCCTACTACCAATCTCGAGTCCGAGAACATTTCTACTGCTTTTCCTCCCATTTTCTGCACCATGGCCATCCCCTATAACAAGGCCTCATACTTGGCTTCGTTATTTGTGGCTGGGAACCTAAGTCTTAGGGATTTCTCTATGATAGACTTCTCAAGGGATACCAAGACTAGCCCCACTCTAGACCCCATTTGATTTGCTGCGCCATCAATGTACACCTTCTAACATGGGGGTCCTGGCACAGAGATTACCCCAACTGATTTTCCATCCATGTTTCGCATCTCTGCTATTGTTTCCACTAGTGGTTCGGCAAATTCGACCGCCAAATCAGCCAGGACCTGGCCCTTTATAGAGGTCCGAGGCATGTACTTGATGTCAAAGGCCCCTAGAATTGTGTTCTATTTAGCAATCCTTCCAGTGTAATCAGCATTCCAAAGTACAGACTTTAAGGGTAGTTGGGTTAGAACAACCACTGTGTGGGCCTGGAAATAATGGGGGAGCTTTTGTGTAGCATGGAGTATGGCTTTCTTCAGGGGTAAATATCTGACCTTAGCTTCGTGTAGCGACTTGCTCACGTAATAGAATGGCTTTTGAAGGCCATTGTCATCCCGTATTAGAACCAAGCTCACAGCATGAGGGGCCACAACAATATCTGCGTATAGGACTTCATCGGCCTCAGGACTAGACATGATGGGTGGCTGGGATAGGTACTCCTTGAGTTGCTGGAAGGCCATAATACAGTCCTCGGACCACTCAAATCCTTTCCATTTGTTGATCAAGAGATAGAATGGTCTGCATCTATTCGCCGACTTGGAAATGAATTGATTCAAGGCCGCAATCATTCCAGCAAGGTTTTGGACCTCCTTGGCGTTTTGCGGTGATTTTAAATCATTAATAGCCTTGATCTGGTCAGGATCAATCTCAATTCCCTGGTGAGTAATAATGTAGCCTAAAAACTTGTCTGATCCCATGCCAAATGAGCATTTGGAAGCATTTAGGCGCAGCTTGTGCTTCCTCAAGACATCAAAGGTGTAGCTGAGGTCTTTTAAATGCTCGGACACCACTTTACTCTTCACCACCATATCATCAACATAAATTTCGATGCTCTTGTCCAACTGCGGTTCGAACATTCTCGTCATCGTCCTTTGATAAGTGGACCCTGCGTTCTTCAGACTGAATGACATTACTTTGTAGTGGTAATTCCTAATAGGTATCACGAAGGCTGTCTTCTCCTGATCCTCCAAGGCTAGCGGTATTTGATGATTGCCTTGAAAGGCATCTAAAAAACTCATCCGAGGATGGCCCGCAGTTGCATCCACCAGCTGGTCTATCCGAGGCATGGGGAACGGGTCTTTTGAGCATGCCTTATTTAGGTCCTTGAAGTCTACACAAACCCTCCATTTTCTACTTTTCTTCTTGACCACCATAGTGTTGGCCAACCACTTAGGGTAAAAAACCTCTTTGATAGCCCCCGCATGCTTAAGCTTCTTCACTTCGTCCCTAATTGCATCGACATGCTCTCTTGACGGGCGTCGGGGTGGCTACTTCTTGGAAGTGATGGACGGGTTGACATTGAGATGGTGACAGATGAAGGCTGGATCAATCCTTGGAGCATCACAGGCATCCCATGCAAATATATCAATATTTCTTTTGAGGAACTCAATCAACTCCTCCTTCACCTGAAGAGGCAGCTGAACCCTAACTTGAAAGAACTTCTCCCGATCATCACCAATGATCACCTTCTCTAGATCTTCACATTTTGCTTCCTCGACTGTTGCATCAAGAGGCGCCACCAGGGCCTTTGATTGCTATAAGCTCTTTTCAGTAACGGCCGAGGACTCTGCATCGAGCTGATGTGAAATAGCAGCCACCATACACTGTCTTGCCGTGGATTGGCAACCACGAATTTTGAGAACCTGGTCCCCTGACGGGAATTTCTCCTTCTGGTGCAAAGAGGAGGCAACAACCCCCAAGGTATGGAGCCAGAGCCTATCGATGATGGTTGTGTATGAATAGTAGGTGTCCACCACAATAAAGTTTACCTCCACTATCTCTGAGCCAGTTTGGATGGGTAGCCTAATCATGCCCTTTAGAATAACAAGCTTCCCGACGAAGCTCATCAAAGGAGAGCTATAAGGCATCAAATCTTCCGATTTTAACCTCAGCCCCTTGTAGAGGTCGGGGTACATAATCTCGGCCCCACTACCATCATCCACCATTACTCTTTTCACATCGTAGTCCCAGATTCTAAGAGTGATCACCAGCGCATCGTCATGGGGCTGGGTGGTTCCAATCTTGTCTTCTTCTGAAAAACTCAAGATTGGGTGAAAATTCCTTCTGGCCCTCTTTGGTTTTGGCTGGGACTCCTCAGCAGGCAGCTGAGCCACAGACAACACTCATGAAGGGCGCGTGCTTGTTCTTTCTAGCACGGCCAAGATTACATTAATCGTCCCTGCGGGTGGCCTCAGGGCAGTATCTCTCTGGGGCCCTTGATGGGTCTGGCCTTGATGACTACTAGAATGATGCAGAAGGTGCTTCACCTTTCCTTCTCGAACTAGCTAGTCCAGATAGTTCCAGAGGAACCTGCAGTTCTCCGTGGTATGTCCGTGGTCCTGGTGGTACTGGCAATAAAGGTTCTGATCATGCCTTGTGGGCTCTCCCCCTATCTTATTTGGCCACTTAAAGTATAGCTCATTCTTGATTTGCTCCAACACCCGATGTACTAGTTCTCGGAATACAGCATTGACAGTTTGCGTGTTGGTTGCTCTGGATTGCCCTACGAAATCTTTCCTCGGGCGGTTGCTGTTATATCGATCCGACCTGAAATCCCTCATCTCTTAAGGGATAGCCTTCTCTTTTCCCTTGCCTTGCAGCTGGTCTTCCTCTACTCGTTTATACTTATCGATCCGATACATCAGTTGGCGCACACTGGCGACAGCAGCCAAAGACTTCCTCAAGCTTTGCTTGGCTGGAAGACTATTTTTGAAGGTGCTAATGGTGACGTCATCAAAATTGCCATCCATTTCATTATACATCTCCCAATATCTATCCGAGTAGGCCTTTAGAGTTTCTCCATCATGCATGGATAAAGACAATAGCGCACTCAAAGGCCGAGGAGCTCTGTTATTTGTAACGAAACGAGAGCCAAAGGCTTGGGTCAGCTGCTTATACGAATCTACAGAATTCGTCTTTAAGCCATTGAACTACCTCATCGCCACTAGTCCCAAGCTAGAGGGGAAAACCTAGTACATCAGCGCCTCGTTTTTAGAATGGACAGCCATCCTTTGGTTAAATTGGCTCACATGCTCCACGGGGTCTGTTTTTCCATTATAAATGGTGAAGGTCGGCTGCTGGAATCGTCGAGGAAGTATAACCCCTTCTATGTGGCATGTGAAGGGTGATTTGGAGAGTTAATCCAGTGCCCTACTCATGGCATCATTTCCTAAGCCCCTAGGAGATGGGCTTTTATGTTTACGCCTCTGGTAGTGCTCTTCTTCGTGAGAGAAGGTCTCGCTTGAAGGAGTTCTCAATCTTTGCCTATTGTCATCATCGCTTTCATCGTTGGAAGGCATGTTAGGGCCGAAACAAGGCCGCCTTCGTTGTGCATGGTGCAGCTTTCTCTTCAAGTCGTCTATCTCTCGCTGCATGGCTTGCTTATCATCCTATCTCTGGGATACGTGATTCCTAACCTCTTCTGGTTGCATAGCCCGGTTGTTATTTTGTCTTGAGAGTACGTGACTGTCCCCATGAGAGTAGCTCTCGCTGGTTTGGGTGGTGTGCACACTTCCCTCTCGAAACCTTCCATTCTCTTCATTTCGATCAAGCTCAAGGTTGGGAAAGTTGCCCTGTTGTTGGGATCTAACCGGTTTAGGCTGATGGGAGCCTGCTTGACGAGGGCCTGATCCTACCATACTTGGTTGTTGCCCTTACTAACACACAAGTTCTTCCCCACAGATGGCGCCAATTGTAGGGACTGGGCTTGAGCACTTCTTACATTGAATGAATGAACTCAGACCCCACTAGCCCAATACAATAAATTTATAGAGAATGAGTTTAAGAACTAAGCCTTAGTGAGGATTACAACAACTAGACATGGTTATGAGTGGGTGGAATAACAAGGATGTGGACTAAAGTGTGAAATTCCGTTCCTCAGCCCTCCGTTGTAGAGTCACTTATCTTTGATGATTTGCAATCCCAGCTATATAGCGTCAGTGAGCTAATAGGATTCCAACAGAGTGACCCCAGCGGTGGAGAGGCAGTTTGCCATGATAACTTTAAGATTGAGGGGGAAAAATGGGTGCAACTGGAGGGAGATAGAGTATGCCCAGCTATGTGTAGGGGTTAGTTAAGCTTGCCCCTCTTATCATGCACACAAATGAGTTTTCCCCTTAACAATACCTTATTAGTTGTCGTAAAGTTATAAATAGTGTTGCCTTCCATGAGAAGGGCTTTTGTATGGAGTGCTTGTACCTTCTAAGAGAAGGGCTTTATGTAAGATGGATTTGTGCCTTCTATGAGAAAGGCTTTAATAATAGAAGTTCATGCCTTCCATGGGAAGGGCTTTTAGTATGAGTGTTTAATATCTCTTAAGAAGTGTGGAGATGGTAAAATATATAGATGCTTTGTAGGATGTAGTATTTGTAACATGTGTGATGTATGGAAGTATGAGAGATATAGAGATTAAAGATAGTAAGAATATGAGATTATAATTGCTGGAGAAGTTGTAAAGATTGCTTCCCAAAAGGAAAGATTTTGTAAAAGAAGAGTATAGAGACGTGTTTAGATATTTAGAGATAGGAGCAATAAGATATGTGTATTTTTTGAATATGGAGAGTGAGAATGAGTATAAGAGAGTAATAGTATTGTAGTGTGTTTAACAAAGCTGTTGGGATTTTTCTGCTGGAGGGTGTATAAAGGCTTATGAAGGGCATTTGTGAGCTAAGGGTTGAAGAGTTTAATTCCTCATTTAGAAACTAAAAATAACTCAGAATTTCAACACTTCATTAATAGCTTAGGAAGATAATTGAAGGGAGAAAGAATAGGGAAGTTTTTTAGAGAGTTTTTCTCTGTTGTTGTCCCCCTACCCCCCCT
>NW_027070656.1:20504-40992 GCF_002906115.3 Quercus suber | reverse complement strand
CATTTTTTAAATAAAATAAAAATATACTAAGAAAATAAATTTTAAAAATTTATTTTTTTATAATGGTTAAATTGGCAAAGAGTGATTTTGTTTATAATAAAAATAATGTTTGTGATTAGCTCAAATGAAATAGATGTTACATTAATTATAATTTTCTACCTCAACAAATTATGAAAAAAGTTCAAATAATTTGTTATGCAAAAAGCATTACTTAGAATGTATGACCACTTGATTTTGGGGCAAAGACCTAGGACCCTTTTTTTTTTTTTTTGGGTGTGTGTGGAAGAACTAGGACTCTTTTTATTTCTCTGTATTTTTTGTGGAAGAATTAGGACTCTTTTTATTTCTCATTTTAATTTGTTTATAATACTATTTTATCACATTTTTAGGTTAGGAAATTGTTACGTATAAGTTATATTTTGAAAGACTTTAGTGTCTGTTTGGTAATGTTATTCTAGTAATGTTATTTATATTTTTTAGAAATACGTGTAATGTTGTTTAAAAACTGAAAACATGTATTTAAACATATGCACCAAACGGGCCCCATGTGTGTTCGTTTGAGATGGGCTGAAATTTTCAGCTTATTTTTGCTACTATTTATGAGTCTCACTGTACTTTTTGATACTATTCATAAATCCCATTGTACTATTCAGCTTATTTTTCAACATTTTTTTTTTATAACATTTTCAGTAAAAAGTTTTCAGTTTCAGTTAAATAAGCTATTTCCAAACGAACCCTAAGTCTCATGTACGTTCTAGCCCAAAAAAATTAAAGACCATTGTAATAGTTTACTATATAGTCTAAACTTAAGACCGTAAATTAAACGAATTAATTATAAAAACTTCAATTTAGTTCGAGAATAACTTATTTATATTAATATATTTATCAAACTAGCTTGGTAATAAGGTCGAATTTAACTCATGTTTAAAATAAAATAAATCAATCCTAAAATTTTAATATTCAATTTAGCTAAGCTCAAACCGTAGTTTGACCTAGTGCACTTTAGATGTTCAACACATGCCATCGCATTTATTACAATAACTTCAAACTCCAAATCCATAATTTTCTTTTTTATATAAATTGGATAGCTACAATAAGAGAGAAGACATTTGAATCCTGAATGTCTTCGTTGAAAATACTAAAAAGTGTCAATTAAACTACAAGTTTGTAGGCCAATCCATAATCCAAATCCGTACAAAAATCCTAACAATTTGGGATATCAAGGTGCAAGACATTATGATGGAGGGAGACTCACTACAACAATAAAAGCCTTGATTTGCAACCGAGCTAAACCTCTCAAAGGTGGAGCACATCATAGATTGAGAAATAAATCTCTTTGTGCTTTTAAAAATTAGAGCATGTAAACACGAGTGGAAGTACATTGTTTAGCAAGGCATCCCAGCATATAGAGAATGTAGAAGTTTGAATAAAATGGTTCTCTGTTCTCTAATCTAATCGGATTTCCATTGGTGGTTGAGCCAATAACATTATAATAATTTAATTAATAATTATTTCATAACGTAAATAAATAAAGTAAACTTATTCAGGTGCCTGTTCTAGTTTGAGATGTTTGAATACAGATTTCAGAGAGATTATTTTGAACCTAGAAAATAAACTTATAAACAGACTTCTTGTTAATTTTCATGTAAAGTTAGTCAAGTGCCTTGTGAATATCCTAATGAAGTTAGTAAAGTTAATCAGAAGTTTTTGCTTTGCTGGAATCTTTCCTTTTTTCCCTTTTTTATTTGATAGTTTGAGGTCCTTCATACATTTTCACTGCACATTTAACTTGGTCTTTCAGAGATTGCTTCTAAGATGCTAGCTTTCCCAAAGAATGTGGACTAAAATAACCATATAAATTAGTAAACAAAGAACAAACCCTGAGAAGTAGCAGATATTAAAAAGGCAAAGTCAAGTATCAGAATTTAAGTAGATGATATAATTAAAATTGCCTTGAAGGTCTGTTACATAGCAGTGATTCAGCAATGCACGTTTATGTAAAAATTTCTCAAATAGGAAAACTATTGTTCACTATAAATATGTTTGTTCAATAACATACATCCACCACCTACTATTAACAAGATAAAATACTTACTCTACTTACATTGTTTATAACCAAAAACCAACATAAAATAAAGAACCCAAGGAACAAAAGGAAAGAGACTTTCTCATCCAAAATCCAATCACATTCTCTCACAAAAAGTGGAGAAGGAGAAAAAGGAAACTTTAAATATGAAAAAGAGAATAATATTAAACAAACTACATTGGATTACAGAGGCTACAGATATACGCAATGGTGTCAAAGGATATACAACATCAAGAAGTCAGGCAAACTTCTTCCCAACAAATTCAATGAAGCATCATCTCCAGTCAGTCAATTCCATGGTGGGGATGACGGTCTATAGACAAAGTCTTGAGAAGACGTTGTGCCGTAGTTCAAATCAAGGTTGTGGAGCTGTTCCATAAGCTGAGAACGCCTTTCCTTGAAGAAATCAAGACGAGATGTTAATTCTACTAATGTAGACGATGCTGCAGATGGATGTCTTGGATACTCTATCACCTGGAACCAGGTTGCATGGTCAATATCTAGACAGTAATTGGGAAGGCAGATATAAATTAAGTGAATACTCTGAACTAAAATTGATAATAATTTCAACATATAGAATGCTATTTAAAAAAAAAGAAAAGGGATCAGGGTCATTGTAATGATTTGCAAATCATTGGATTTGATAAGGTAAATTCAGGTGTCAAATCAAATAAATAAAACATTTGAATGACTTCAATTATCAGAAAAAGTCAAAAACACACGTCAAAATATTTTGCTATAGAAGTGCCATTGATTCACAGTAAGAATGTTGTCTTGCCTCTGCTGCTCTGGAAGTGGAGGGCACGGAGGCAGAATCAACAGCACATAGCTCATCCATAGACATACTTGTCGAAGCCTCTGTACTTTTAGAATCACTCAGGCTTGTTGAATCTATAAATTGCTTTCGAGAAGGCTGCTTGATACTGCTGCCAGGTGCTAACGCTTGTCCTTTAATACTTCTCCAGTCTGTGCCCAACAAACTCTCCTGTAGCAATATGGCCAATTGAAGATGTACATTCTTTGAAACAAGAGTTTTGAAAAAATAAATGAGGTAAAAGGTCAAACAGGATATTAAAGGGGACAACATTATATGAACAAGCATTATGTAGAAATTTAAAAGGCAATTGAGAGAGATTAGAAAGGATGCTTCTGACTAGTAGATGCCATCTGAATGCAAACAGTAGTGATCAACCAGCAAATTTTCTTTTCTACAGTTATAATCAATTTAACAGACGAAGGAAAAAAGAGGATCAATGTGCTGCACCCAGATGGCTTGGTCAAGGCGATCCAGTCCTATGTATAATCTGGTTTCCTCATTTCCGCTCTAAATTGAAACAAACAGCACTACAACAGCCAATCAGCTAAACAGAATAATGCAGATAATGACTACCTCCAGAATGTGGTCTAAAAGTTCTGCATCAAGATTTTCCAATTTCATATAAAGCTAGCTGAGGAACAAATAACCCTACCCCAATACCAAAAGGAGGGTAAAAACACAAACACATGGATATAGAGAGGTAGCCCCATCTGTGGCAGCCCGAGGCTAATGAGCATCCTATTCTCATTTCAATTTAGTTTTGTTTAATTTTGGAAATCAATTGCGGTTTATTTTAGGCTTTTGGTCAATTAGGTTAATTGAAATTTTATTTAATTTCCTAGAGTCAAGGATATTTTTGTAGAGCAATAATTAGGCCTTTCTAAGTCAAAGAGGATTTAGTCATAAAAGAATATATAAGCACAATATTGTACTCCAATGGAGACTGTTTGCTTGGTTGATAAAATCTATGAAGCACGGGTGCGTTTCCGGATTTGGGTGCGGGACTCAGCAATTTTTGAAAAAGTAGAGTGCGGGTGCAGCGATTAAAAAATTATTAAAATTATTTTTATTTATATTTTCTATATATTACTAAGCATACTTTTTCATATAATTGTAAATATATACCAATTTAAGAAATGATATATAGAATACAACCCACAAGTTTATTTTTATTTTATTTTTTTACATATATCTCGGCCAATTTCGGCAAATTTCAGAAGATATCAGCCGGTTTTGGCTGATTTCGGCCAGAATCGGTGCCGAATCGGCCAGTTTTGTCTGATTTCGGCCGGAATCGGCCCGCGTCGGAGGAGCGTTGCCGCAACTCTGATGTGGGTGTGCCACCCATTTTGCCGTTTCAGTGCTTCAGAGGATAAAATTTCTAGAAAATTTCCCAATGGTCAAATACTAACTCCATCCAACACAAGATGGTTCTCTCTTGCTTGGTGCTGACTTCAAGAAAACCTAAGTGTTGATTCCTAGGTTACCTTTTCATTTTTTTTGTTCTTCAATTTTATTGTTGCATCCATATTGGTTTTGCCCTGCATCATTCATCCCCCAATATCTATGCAGAGAGAAGTTAAGGATTAAGCAATTCGTAAAGAACTGAATGTAATAAATGAAGGAAAGATAAGCAGCCTTGGCCCAGATGTTTGCCAAGCCAACTATAGTAGCTAATTCTAGTTAATGCTCAGGTACTCATTGCCTAGGTTGCACCGACACGCCATTTTTGGCAAAGTACCGGTGTCCGACATGTGTCGGACACCAATACCAATAAGACTCGCCGGACTCCAGTGTCCGAGCGGTGTCTTTCTTTTTTCTTTTTCTTTTTTTCTTTTTTTTTCGCTTCTCCAACACGGTAAGGAGATTTCGGACCAGTACAAAAAAGAAGAAAAAAGAAAAACAAAAGGAAGAAGGAGATGAGAAAAATGGGTCTGTGACTCACTGACTTGGTGCCTAATGACTGAGATCTGTACTCTAAATCTTTCGTTTCTTTTTTTTTTCCTTCTAAACCCTTTTCTAATTTAGATCCCATTCCTCTCCATTGTAGCTGCCACTACATCTTCTTTATTCTCCTCCTTTTTTCCTGCGTCTTTGGTTTCTTCATTGCTAATGCACTACAAGTCTACAACTGTGTGCTTTCAGCTTTGTGTCTTACAAATGTTCTTATCTAACTATTTAGTCAATGATGTCAGATGGTTAGGTGGGAGTGGTGTGGCAATTTAATGCACTTACTGTATATCTTTTGCTATTTTAGAGTCATCATGTGTCTATCTTTCTTTCTTTCTTTTTTCCTTTTTCTTTCATTCCTTCACTTCTTTTTGGCTTTAATTCATTCCTTCACTTCTTGTTTACTGTAAATATTGTATTTTTTAAATTCTAGACATAAGCGTATTTTATGTCTAAAAATATTTAAAAATATGCATAAATATAAAATTTAATTAATTATTTAATTGCCATACCCACGCCGTGTCTTACCCCTATTTTTCAAAGATTGCCGTACCCCCATATCTGTACCCGTGTCCATGTCGGTGCAACTTAGCTCATTGCTAGCCTCTTAAGCTTCATAAATTACTGGTCTCAGATGAGAACAGCGATATCATTTGTTAACCAAGCTAAAGTTCAATGTCCACTCATGTGAAGCAGGATGGCATCTAGATCCACCAAGCAGGGATCCCCCCACCCCTTTTCTTACACCCTGCACTAGGAGGGAGTCCATGAAAGCAACAGGAATAGTGAAATTGTTTACAAGTGTGATGCCACCATTTCTGATTTGGTATCAGGCGACATTACACCAATAACTAAGGACCATGAGGAAGAAAACAACAAAGGAATGAAGAAAGAGAAAGTTTAAACAGATTTGAAAGGGTGACAGAAAATGGAAATTAAATAATAGGATGATGAATAATGAATTAGAAAGATTAGCACCTCAATACTATACAAAATTCTACCTAATATAAGCTCATCTCATTTGCGATATAGACAAAATGCTGAAAATTTATAGAACATACCTCGGTCCTCTGTTTCCTTTCTTGATTACAATAAGCAAGGGTTGTATCAAAATCTTGCTGAAGAAATCTCCTGCAGTAAATATGCTTATTTGGTCAAACAAGAATGTAAGTTAACAAAATTTTGAAATAAAATATTGCAGCAATTTCCATATTAAACTGAAATAGTATTAACATCCTTAATTATCATAATGCACCATGTTGCTTCGACATCACTCTATCAAAAGCACACACATGGATATAAACCTACAAGCACAGATACATCAAACTAAACTAACAGAGATAGCCATATCAAGCATCAAAATCCGATATGGGTACTCTTGGATACAGAGGGATACGTCTTTAACTTTCTTTTTCTTCTCTCCCTCTCTCTCTATGAAACTAAAGGCTTCTTAATTGGCTTTATTATTTAGAGATATTTTACACCATTCAGCATTTGTTGTTTTTAAACTAAAAATTAGCATAGTATGAATTTAAGAATATTTATTTATAGAATCACTGATCAAGGTATTCATGTTGTGTCATATACCAAATTTGTTAGAATTAACATATTGCCATATCTGTACCATATCACATATTTCTTTCCATTGTTAAGTTACACACACACCCAGTGGGTCTTGAACCCACAACCTTGCCCACCATCTTGCTTTTACAAGAGGAGGTGCAATTTGAGCAAGAGCCCATTGACACCCGTACCATATCATACATGTTTCCTGTCTCCGTTTCAGTGCACTTAGGCATACATAAATACACATATTGCTACAATGACATTGACGGATTAAGAGTTGACATTAGATAGAATTAGATCGCATGTGGATCACAATCAACCTTCATGATGTCAGGAAAAAAAGGTCCCTTGGTGCGCAACTCATAACATTGGTATATACATGCCAAGATATAAGGCAAATTGAAAACTCAAACCAGTAAGCTTGAGAAACAGCCCCTACGACCTAAAGTAAAAACAAAGGCATGCAACTACTTATAACTTAACACCATAAGCTGACCATAGAAAAAAGATAACATGTTTTCTAAAACTCACTGTTGAGAATTATGATTTTGGACATTTTGATAACGGTCACATGCATCAGAGAGGGAACCATAGTGATGCTGTCTCTGTTGATTAAGTTGATGGTGGAGTTCTGCAACTTTCTGCTTCAACCTGGCCACATCCGCTTCAGCAAGTGCAATCTCCTCTAGCTCAGCCCTTGTCTTCACATCAATTTGAAGTCATAAGCATGTGTTATACAAGCATTTGAAATGAAAGGTAAACAAAACTACCTTAAGATCTATACAAACCTTAGAATCCATGCCACGTGAACTGGAAAATTGTCCAGAGGACATGCTCAAACCAACTTCAAGTGCAGCTCTAAGGTCTCTTTCAGCTTGCAACTGCTCTTGCAATCTTGAAACCTAGTCATTTAAAAGTAAAAAGACTCAAACGAAGTAGATGGTGCAATTAATCTATGGTATTAAATATGCTCCACATGAAAACAGGCAAGGTCGATATGGCTTCAACATATAAGTGCATGTATGTTAAAAACGTGCAAAATATAAAAATAATAGTTACTTATGTCATACATTGATGCTACAATTACTTTTCTTCAAAGGAATACTAAGGAAGGTCAAACTGAAAAATAAGCCAGATGCTTAAATTGTAACAGATTCAAACACTAATGTATTAAGAGATAACTTATCTATCACAAATCTCAAATATCTTAACTTTGCACCACTCTTTACCTGTTCTAGAAGAACTCAGATCCAAGGCATAACACAATAAAAAAATTATAGAAATTTGTGCAGAATGCACTAGCATCTAACACGCCAATATGCCAGAATGTTAAGCCTGATACAATTACAATCAATAATATGCTTCTTTTAAAAAGTAAAGTCCTTGTAGTTCAATTGTATCTAAGATTAATTGCACAGTTGTCCCAACACATTTTGGGGATTATAACTTAAAAGGTATTCTCAAATGACCATCAAATGAGGTAAATATAATACCATAGGAACCCATCACATTCAAAATGTCTAGAAAGATTGTAGCCCACACTCCTTTACCACAGACATAGAGACCTCACACTCTTTAAAATTCCTGATGTCAAAAGTCAATTAGAAGAGTGAACCCAAGAATAATCAAAAAGCAAGAGAATTATACAAGTAGTAGGTATGGCCTTTTATCTAGATTACTTGTTTATTCTAAATTACAACTTGCATTAACGCATAAGTGTAGGTGCATGGATTAAGAAACGAATACCATGAAATTACTTTATGAGCTTTCTGTCAAAAAGTTGAGCATAATAAGATGGTTATACAGAAAATAACAAGAACATATAAGGCAGAATATCAGTGTTTATAGTATATGTACCAAAGAGCAAGAATATATTCAACATTAAGACAACAAATCCTGACATAATATGTGGGATACTTCTTATTTTATTTTATGAATAATATGTGAATATTTAACAGGCAAGGAGGAAATACATCTTGTTCAAGTGCCAGGCGCCGCTCATGCAAAGCTTGCTTTCTTCTCTCCAAGCTTGCTTGTAAAATTGCATTTCCTCTAGCCTGTGAATATTGATGGTTAATCCTGTTAGTAAAAAACCCAATTATGATTTAGAATACAATGGTTTCAGCAAAAGCAATGTTACCTCCTTTGCAATTCTGTGTTGCAAGTCATTTTTGGCAATCTCAAGCCTCTGAATAGCAAGCCTACAAACAATACACCAAATTAATTTTTTACACAAATGGGATTACCTGTATTGAGCAAATCACATTAAACAAAGAGCTTTTTATGTACAGTTGCCAAAGCTTTCTAAAAAAATAAAATAAACAAGTCCGTGCAAAAATACTTTTAAAATATAAAAAGGAATATAAATGACGTTCAAGCCTTTATAGATGCCCAAATTAAAACTAGAAGACAATGATTATCTATTTTTCCCTAGTAACAACCAAATCCCAATAACAGTGTATTCCCAAGGTTTAAAGGTTCTGACGAAAGAAAAATCAAGTTAAAAAGTTAGAATCATAAAATGTGCACAGTGTCTATGTTTCCCTAATAACACGATGTTATTGACCATAGTGTCATTCTCATCACGTAAGTGAGACTGTGTGCGTGTGTGTCTTTGAGAGAGAGAGAGAGAATAATAATAATAATAATAATAATCATAATAAAGGTTCAACATTGACCAACATGGTTTCTCAAAAAAAAAAAAAAAAAAAATTGACCAACATGGATTAAGCAATGTGCTAATGCATATTATGAGTATCTTACTCTTCTTCTCCAGAAGAATCAACTGATTCCATTGAGGGTGTCTTTCTGGCCTGCATAACAATCAAAGCATTGTTTAGCAAAGAAAACAATCAAAGCATTGCACTAGAAGATTCAAAACCGTAGAAAGTAGACTAGAACATCTTGTGTTTATTAAAACAAAGCATATGGCAACTCACATTGCTCCGTCCCCAGAATGATGATCGCTTTGCATTAACATTGGACCCTGTAACTTTACCCACTGGCTTTCCAGCACCTGATTCAAAAGCAGGCATGGGCAAAGGATGTGCTGTATCCATTGAGGACAGGATCTCCCCCATTGATCGGTAAGACTCGCCAGCAGGTGAGACACTTGGAGTGTTGATCTCATTAATGGAGCTATCGCTTACATTCTTCTGCTTGCCTTGTTCCTCGGACAGTTGACCATTAGGATCCCTTATCTGTTGATGATCAACACATAAATTTGAACTCTCAACCAAAGCATGATTCTTTTTACTAGGGGATCCAACATCTGAATCATCACCCCCAAAGGCCTGTTAAGCGAACAGAATGAAAGTAAACATCAACAAATGTGGTCTAGCATAATCAAAAAAATCTTATATATGTACACACGAGTGTATGTGCCTAACGACCATGTGTACGTGTACTATGACTGGTTACACCTTATAACCTTCCACACGCCCAAATGACAACACTTCATAAAAAAAAATTAGCTGAACTTAGAATTAAATCAGACGTCTAGAATGGTGAGATTTCATTTCTTTTCCAGGCACATCAACAAGGAGACAACTTTCAACTCAAATAGGATTATCAAACTTTTGAAACTTTCATCAATAGAAAAACGCTGGGAGATGCCTATTACAATGAACCTTTTCCCGCTATAATTTAACAAAGAATTGTACCGAAAGTAAAATATTTGTTAAAAAGTTCAGTATTTTCATCTTCAGAAGGGAACTAAGATAGATAGCCAATATTTAAGGTTTGACTAGTTTTTATGAGAGCTCACTTAATTTTCAACAAGATAGCTAATTTAGATCAAAAGCATCAACATTAAAACCAAGATCAGCATCTGGAAGCAAAAGATAACATTTACAACACATCATGCAGGACAAGATAAACATAATTTGACATATCTACTATCTTAAATTTGAAGCAGCAATGGTAAGACCATTGAAGACATAACAGAACACAAGATTGCAATCAAATGTTTGTTAGATGTCTCTACGCGTATACACAAATGCATGCACGAATAAAGCAAATATCTATAGGCATAAACATATTTAAAAATCTGGGCTTCTCTCATGAGTGCTGCCTGCATGTGTGATTGTAGAGAGAGAGAGAGGGAGAGAGAGAGAGAGCACCTTATAATCATAAAGATCACTCCCAGCAGAACCACTACTTTCACTCAATTTTCCACTGTGCACACGTTCCGGATCATCATCTGTTTCTGGATCAACTTCATTTTCTGCATCATGGTATCCATTGTCTTTCAAATCTAAATTTTCATCATCAGTTGAATCTTCGGTCCCACTGTTTTCAATCCGAGAATCAGCTGAAATGGAGCATCTGTTAAGATTTTCTTCCTGAAACAACAGATCACAGTAGCTACACATTACCATTTAATTATGTTATAGAGCACTTGCTTGAGAGTCCAACAATGACAAAGTCAACATAATTCTGAAGGTAAAATCAGAATTAGGTCTTCATCCTAGCATGTTACATGGACTGAGCAGTCTAAATTGAGGTACCCAAGTTGAGACAACACTCTGTCTAGCAAAAAGATCTAACAGTTTAAACTCTACTCTTTTAATCAAAAAGCTGCTGGATAAAGAGTATCTTACATCAAAAATATTCTCATACTCCTCCAAGAGAGTCGTAATAATTGCTTGAGCATTATTAGCAGCATTTGCAGCAGCAAGAAGTTGGGCTGAACTATCACCATTAATATCAAAGTCATCCTCCAACTCACACTCGCCAGCTAATAGAGGGCGTAGAAGCAAGGGCGCCATGCAAGCAGCAACAGCTGATGGAGTCATCCGGTTCTCATGAGCATGAGAAGAGATGGTATGCATCATCTTCAGAATTCTGTGGAAAAATGTCATGAAGTTAGTAACTACATTCAAAATAAGAAAATATAGTCCTGCAACAAGCTTCACTGAAGAATCACTAGCAACTTCAGTCTTCATTCACAAAATATGCATATTTTAATCATATTTATCTTACAACACTGACAAACATGAATGCCACGAAGCACAGATGCATCTGTTATTTTAATTTTACTAGAGCACACGATTAGGGTACACCCAAAGTAAATCACTTTTATTAAAGCCCATCATTCCACATTCAACTAATGAATCGTAAGCATCAGTTTTTACTAAATGCTTATTTATCTTTGCCAATAAAATAGAGATTGTCTCAAGAAGACAGTGCTCGAATAGTTTATGCATACTAGGCCAATCTCAGAATTAGCTAGAAGGTAGAGCACATAAATAGTTAGAACATAATCTTTATTGGATTTCTTAAAATAGCAACTCCAAGCTTATAATTAAGAAATTTCTGTTAAATAAGGCCTGTGTGGAAGAAGCTTAGATGCCCTTTCCAAACTATCTCTAAAGGGAACGATGAACAATCCTTCTTTACATAGCCAATATTCTTCATATGATAATACAGTTGTCACAAAATATATTTGCACTGATTTCTATCGCTTCTGACAAATTACCAATTGTCCCAAAAACTTTTTTTTTTTTTTTTTTTTTTTTTTGAGCTAAATGATAGAATTGTCCCAAAAACTTAAGCTATTAGAAAATAGTGAATTTAATCATTAAACCATAATTCTAACACTCCTCACATGTAGGCCTAAACTACCCTTAATAAGTAACATAGATTTTTAACATTTTAAATGGGAGGTAGAGACAAAGATCGAACCCAGGATCTTCTACCCTAATTCCATTATAAATATACAATTGTCCCAAAAATTTAAGTTGTCAGGAACTGTTAGAAAATTGTGAATTTAATCATTTGACAATAATTCTAACACTCCTCCTCACGTGTGGGTCCAAACTCCCCCTTACTTAGTGGGGCCCAACGTAGGTGATTTTTTATATTTGAAATGGGAGGTAGAGTGGAGACTGGGATCAAACTTAGGACCTCCAACTTTGATGCCATGATAAATTATCAACTATCACAAGAGCTTAAGCTATTAGGAAATTGTGAATTTAATCATTAAACCATAATTCTAACAGCTTCTTTAAGGAGTTAACAAAGAAATACCACATAATTCACCTTCAAGTAATCGTATCAGTATCAATGTCTTTACCTCCAAGGTTCCCCAGGTTGCTTCTAGCCCCATAAGATTAAAATATTTCAGCCCTTCTCAAAATTTTGTTGCTTTAGGTCCTTCTTTCATATATTTATATAGTTTTTAACAAAAGAAAAGGTCTCTGTAAAAAAAAAAGGTCCTTCATTCTTATATTCATTAACAAAGGAATTTGCAATTGCCAGCCTTAGACACATTTTTCACTTATCCAATCATTAGATTTTTTTTTTTTTTTCTTATCCCTTTTTTTATGATGTGGAACCTCACCAAGGCAGGGTCCTTTGGACTCACCCCTAGGGAGTAAACCATGGATACATGACCCCACCTACCAGAACCATGTACCAAGTAATCTGGAGGAACTCCTAGTGGGGTTCAAACCTAGTATGTCTAGGTCTACAGTTCATCCCAAATCCAACAAATCCAAGTTCTCAAAGAATTTTCCTTAAAGATTTAGATATAGGACACATGCTCAAACAAATGGATATCACCGCTGTTTCGCCTCAAATTTGATTAATCAGCAAAAGGCAGAAAATTTGTACATTGTATCCTTTTCCATTTTTAGCTCATAAAGGAGAGTGATTTTCCCACTAAGATAAGCATCAGTTGGTTTCAGTTTACTCCCATTACGACATTGAAATTTTGAATTTGTTTCAAGCTGGTTCTGATTTGTCTTCAGTGTTAGTATTTTTCTTATCACCCAGGAAGCAAGAAACTTGTACTTCCTTGAGGACACAGATGGGTTGATATATACAAATCTAGAGAAAATACAGTCCATTTTCCTTTACAGCTTAAATGTCCAATAATACTCCAACTTCCTCCAATTAATCCCAGCCAGTTTGGTTTGCAGCCACTCTTGAGAAATATTTGAAGTTTAATGGAACCTTCCAGGATATTATTGGAATAATTTAATTTCTGTTTGTTAGTTGAATTCAAGTGTTATGGAACAGAGATCAATATGGACAGAGTCAGATGGTCTTGTGGGGGAGTTCTAAGGAAATTTAAATAAGAGAAAGATCCATTCTATTCCCAAAAGCTGACAGAGATGACCTGGGAAATGCTTGGAATTTCCTTATCTTTGGAAAAGGGTATAAGAGAAAAATAAGCGTTCCTTTATGTGATCCCCAAAAAAGCACAACTAAGCTCAAATTTGCTCCCACAATAAGAAGCTATACAGGGCACCATATTACCCATAACCTTCACCCTTCCATGGTCAAGTTGATACAACACTGGCAGAGGCAGGGCTATATGCCTTACAGACTCTCAAAAATAGACATCAAGTAAAAGAGAAAGGGATTACCTCTGTAATAAGCGCCGGTTTGGTTCAGGAAATGTCTCCAATATTGCTGAGCGCATTGCATTTATCCGAACTTCTTTCCGATCAATTTCTTATATAGTAGGAAAAGCAAAGCAACAGCATTAACTCTTTAAGTATAAATGTACAATCAAATCCACTATAAAAATATAAGCTGATAATTTCTATGCACCCAAATTTATTAGAAAACAAAAATAAATTGAAAAACAAAAAATCATTTGAACCAAACAGCTGAACATAATCCATAGTCTTTCTTTAATATATGTGTACCAGTTCCAATATCATGTTGACAGAACATAAAGAACTTTACCATTCCATACAAAAGAGAAACCTAACCCCAGAACTGGAGTACTGCATCACACACAGTAGTATACATAGGAATTGTTTCCTCCGAGACATAAACATCAAGTTCAGTCAATGATCCAAGATGCATCTTTATTTATACATGCAATCAGTTTATATCAACACACAACCTGACTGGAAAGTGGAAACCCATGTTCAATTAGAGCCAAAGAAACAGAGCAACTAGCACTATGGAAGGATCCAGTCTCCAACATAGCATTCTCAAGAAAAGCATAAGAAAGAATCCCAAATGCTAAAAAGTGGCTTTGCCTTTGATTAACACATATCTTTATTTTTTTTCCCCGAGTGTTTTGGATGTCTTTTATGCAGGCGGTACAAAAATATAAAATAAAAATAAGAGCTATAGTTTTTTTTTTCTCAGTAAAATAAATTTATTAAGAAAAAAAGTAGCAATAATTGTGTACCAAACTACACCAGGAGGATTACAAAGTCAAGTTCAAAGTCTCCATAAAATCAAGAAAATGACAAGGAATACTGCCAAGGTTTGTCTTCCGTTCAAAGAAACATATCAGCACAGTATTGTTTGGTGACAGGATGCTCAACTCCTTCAAACGCTTTGTTATCATGCTCACCAGATTGCCCACATAACACATAAACAGGACCACCTCCCATATTTTAGCACCTCTATGGGATGGAATTTACCTTCCATATAGCCTCTATGACAATGGAATTTCCTTGCCAACAGTAAAGCATCTGAGACACAATCCTTCGCATAACTCAAGAGACTCCAAATAAGGCAAACACAAAGGACCTCTAAATATATTAACGCTGTTAGTCTTTAGCTTTTGTCAACTTGCATCCTAAACTATCATTCTTTTTGCATGATTGATTCGTTCATTTTTTTTCACACCTAAAGTAAAGAGTCTAATGACTACAATCTGCTTTACAACCATCTCCCAGATAAATGCTACAGACTTCTCAACAAAATAATGACAAATCATTACAACCATGAACCATCCCTCCTGAAAAAATAGAATAGAAAGGACACAAAATAATAATAATAGTTGAACTTACTGTAAGCCTCCAGCAATGCAGTGCAGCAGGATGCTGGGACTGGAGAAGAAGGTAACTCCCTAAGGATATGCTGCAGATTAAACAGTTTCAATGAATATTGAACTCTAAAATTTAATGGCCATGAATGGCATTGAGTAGTCAGCAATTACCTTAACGCAGTCTCCGACAACATGAGCATCCTCATCAGGAGCAAATTCAGTCTTGCCTAAAAACGATAAGAAGATCATCAGGAAGGGAATAACCTCAATTAGAAAGGTATGTGTACAACCAGTTAACATAGACTCAAAACAAACTACACATTCAACAAAACTAAAATAACATCTATAATTTTTTCCTACTTCTAGTAATTGCTTGAGCAGAAAAGCTACCTTGTTCATACTCTTGAACCCTGTGGTCTACCTCCTCAACATCTGCAGACTGTCGTAAAATACCTTCAACATTAGTTCCTGTTGAATAAAACAAGGTCAATAAGCAGAAAGTGTTGGATCAGGAGGAAGACATTTTCTTTGCATTTTAATTTCTCTCCTTAATTGAATTTCCAAATTTGCTTTTCCACTATGGTTCTATGTAACACTTTGCACTGATGATACTCAAGATAAACTAAATTCACAAACATCAACATTGCGAAGTAACACAGGTAGCCCTTTGCTAATGTTTGTTGGGGTAGCTCAGTCGGTCATGTAGTATCATCCAGCTGGCATTCACTAAAAACAACAAGAATTTGTTTTTTCGGGGGGTTAAGTATATTGTAGAAATTTGTGATGGAGTGATAGAGAAAAGAGAATAGAGAATACATGATGATTTACATGGTTTAGCCTTGTGGCCTACATCCACGTTACAAGAGCCCAAAAAGTTACATTATCTCATACGCTTTTCCTGATAATACATTACAACGGAATCCATATTTATAATGGAGATTACAAACAAAAGTCACTGACCATTTGAATTTGAATTGCATATTAATTGCTTCAATCCCTTGATTTATTAACCAATCCTATTATTTTCTCTGGCAATCAATATCTAGATTTGATCATCAATGACATGAAAATGAATTATACTTTCTAACATATATTAATCAGCCAGTTTCATTATTAAATATCCAAACTACTATTATTTATAGATAGATGCAGTTTTAGGAAAACTAAAAATCAAGTCATGAGTCATTCAAATACCATCTTCCCATGCTTTTTATATTTTTTACACAAATCATTAACAGGCAATCTGATATACGTACTAACAATGCAACCAAAAAGATGTGACACCTACCTAGTTCAACTAGCATGGGTGTCATTCGAAATGAAACAAAATAATTCACACACACACACACACAAAACTTGAAAAGGGAATGAATTCAATCGAATCCAGGGAGAGAAATAACATAGATTGGTGCCTAACAAAAAAAATTGTTTATGAATAATAAAAATAGAAAAGGCTTAAGTTTACGACAAAGAAAAAAAGCACTTGGTGTAGAGTAACTAAAATTAAATTAAATTAAAACAGACAAAAAATTGATATCACAACTTACCGTACTTCTCAAGAAAACGAAGAGCTTTTTCAAGAAAGGATGGACCTCCATCAATATCTTCTAGTGCAAGCAAAATTGGTCTTCCAACAACCAAGGATTTAACCGGACGCTTATCCCTCCCTGGATAAAATACATGAATCTTGTAATATTAAACTATGTGTACACACACACACAATAAACATGTGCAGAGACACAAAATTCAAAGAAGATTAACTGATATTAGGATGAAGATTTCTAATAAAAAGTACAAACATTGATTGAAGGACCCATCAATTGAATCATTAGTGTCACCCCGAAAAATCCCATTAACAATAAGGGCAGCACTTGGTGCTTGTGCAAGGGCGTGCTCTAGGGCTGTCTTCCACTCGTACAAATCCTCAGACGTCTCAGCCTGGCATTTAGAAAATGAACATTTTTTACAGGAATGTGAGACGCAATGATACATAAATATTTTCCTTCCAATATGGAAGAAACTAGCAGTGATAATAAACTAGTAAATGAAGCACCTTTAGAGTAAAGGCTCGCCCATCACGCCCATCTGGAAACAATACAGTCAATAATTTTTTATCTTCCCTAACCACAACACTGCAAGGAAAACAATTACATCAATAAGCTACATGGTTGATAATACTTCTACAAAAATAATAGCAGTGATCATGCATACCTCCCAGAATTGTTTAAGTCAATGCCTCCCAAAGTCAGATTTACTTCACCACCTCTTTGTGGAAGTGCACTCTAAATGACAAACAAAAAAAGATGTATTTGTTTCAGTTAACCTATTTAAAAATTATTACTGTCCCAAAAATTGTGTATAAAAAGCTGGAAATACCATATAACTAAACACAATTTTATTGCCTAACAAATCATCTCTCCTTACCCATTATGTGTTGTTCATTAAGTGGATAACGAAACCAATTCTTAACATCTTTCACAATCAAGGTTTGATAAGAAGGATAACAAGTAAAGCAATAAAGACTAGCATTTAAAAAAGATAAAAATAAGAGCATTAAGGTTTTCATTTCTTTGCATGCAATGAGAGAAGAGACAGGAAGATCTCCTCACTGTTCAGCTTTATATTTGGGCCTCACCTTTTATCATATGAAAAGATGAAAAGCAGATAGATAAAGTCACACTCTATGCTTTCTCTTGTTCTTAAATTAAACTACATTTCTAAATCCCTTCTCACAACAAGTTAGAAAATTAGTTTAATAATGCTTTGCAGAGTGCCTCCCAAAAAAAAACTATTGGATTATCCAAGAATTAAATAAGAAGTCCATACAAACAAATGATGTTCCCACTGTGAAAGCTGAGAGGGAGATGAAAGGGGTTCCTTATATCATGAAGGAAACCCAAATTTGATTGCCCAGAAAAAGGGTTGTAACCAGTAATGGAAGAATATATGCAACTCAACAGCTAGAGCGTTGGTAATTGGAGGACTGATGTTGATACCACAATTTAAAGCTGCAGAGGGATCCCTTTTAGCAGGGAAAAAATTGAGTTTCAACAACAATTGACAAAGTAGAATATTGCATCTTCTTATGACAAGCTCAGAAAACATAGGCCTGGGCATATTCTAAGCTTTAGAGGACTTAAAGCTTTGAAGGATATATATAGGTGTGAATCTCTTAATCTAAAAATTAGTCTCAAAGTTGGCAGCAAAGATGAAAGATAAAGCATAGAGGACATTAAAAACGATGTGCAGTGTATCTTTGTAGTCAATCAACATTGCAGAACCCAGTGGAGAGGCAACAACAGATTATGCCTCCTTTCTAGAAGGGGCTTCTGTTTGCAGCAGGCACCAGAGGGTATGAGTAATGGTCCCCATCACTATTTATACGTAAACTGCACAGCAGCGATACTTGCAAGGTTTGACCATAGGTGCAATATTAAGCTGCAGCCATTAGAAAATGGATTTGATCTTCTACAGCCAGTTTAACTAAATGAGGTCCTACTACATGTCCTTTGTGGGGGAGGGAAGATCAGAGGAACTGTCAAGCACGTCTCCCTTTGTCTGGTTGGCAACATGCATAAGCTTATGGTAGTTTTTCAAATCAAAATTAAGATTTATGATACTCATTCAGAAAAAAAGGCAGACATGCCTTTGTATGAATGGCTTTGGGCACAACTTACATTCAAGGACTTGATGTGTTTATGGGATACAGCAATTCATGCCAAGTATGCCACTTTGCTACATTTCCAATAATGCATTCCTAGTAATGCAAAAAGGATACACAATCCACCAATAATAAAATACTCATGCAAAAAAAAAAAAAAAATTTTTGATAGATACCAATAATAAAATACTCATGCAACAAATTGCAGCTAGAAGCATCCTCCAATAATTTAGAACAATTAAAAAATAAATAAAATTAAAGAGTTGGCAAAGTAAGTAAACCATATGAACGTAATCCAAAGCACGTAATCCAAAGCAAAAAGAGAGATAGAGGTTATCTACTACTACTAACAGGATCACTTTTGAAGAAAACTAGGGAAGTGCGTGTGAGGATAAACCACCGCTTCTTCCAAGATTTCCAGCCTATTCCTGCAGAAGTTCAATAAAGCATAGCATAAGCAATACCAAACAACTTTTACGTAAAAGTAAAATAACGACCATAATACAGTTATTTGTAAAAAGAACTTCATACAACGGGAAAACTCCAACTGCAACAATGAAGAAACCATTTACATGAACTATTTTATAAGAAGATGGAGCCAATGGGTGAAACAATGTGATTGTTTAGGACTAATTCATAGTCCAAAACAACCCCAACACTAATTGAATGATTAAACATTGATGGGAGACAATAAATGAATAAACTCACCATTTCTTAACAACTTAAACTTTTAGGAGAATAATTTATCATGGTATTAGAGTAAGTGGTCCTAAAATCGAACCCTGTCTTCTCTCTAACTCCCATTGAAGAACTTAAAAATCTCAAGTGTTGGGCCACTTATTAAGGGGAAGTATGGGCCCACACGAGGGAGAGTGTAAGAATATTAATTATGATTAAATTCTCCATTTCCTAACAACTTAATTTTTTTGGAAAATTGGTAAGCTATCACTGAGCAACAGTAGCTTGTTTACTAATTGTGATCTCATAAAAATCGGGGAGGCCATTTCTAAGAGGTTCATCACCACACCACACCACACATCATCTAAAACTGAATACAATTTCGATCCCCTGAATAAGATTACCATCCCTGACAATGAATTTCACATTGCTTGAAAATATATTCCATCATCTACTAATATACTTCCACAGAGTCACCCTCATCCTCTAATATACTTCCTCACAGTCACCCTATAAGACCCCTAGCCTCAGTTGAACACCACTAACCTTCCCCTTCCCCATATTTAGCCCCCACAACCTTTTCTCCAAAGAGAGTCCCTCTCAGTAGCATAATGCCAAAGAAGCTTCCCTTAAAGAGCTTGGTTAAAGATAACTGGCCTCAAGATCCCTAAACCCCCAAATTTGACAGGGAAACAAACCACATTCCACAACACTACGCGGCGTGACCAAAAGAACCTCAAATAGTGAACACACCATGTTCCACAACTCTTGAGCTACTGGGCAGTGTAGGAGTAAATGGTCAGTGGTCTCCCCATTCCTCTTACACATGCAATACCAATCCAACGCTGCCACCTTTCACCTCCTTAAATTATCAATGGTTAAAATTTTCCCCAAAGCCACTGTCCAAATAAAGAAACTAACCTTTGTAGGCACTTTTGGTTTCCACAACAGTTTCCACGGAAACGAATCAAGGTTTGGGGGTTGTAA
>NW_027070656.1:13959-18428 GCF_002906115.3 Quercus suber | reverse complement strand
CTAGCATTTTTTTCAAACCAAAAACGGGTTGGGACAGGCCGAGAAAAGAAAAAAAAATTCTCGTTTCAAACCGTTTCTACCCGACCCATACTAGAGAATTTCGAAATAAATAGCAAAAAAAATCAAAAAAATTGAAAAACAACATTCTGACATTATTTCCACCAAACAGGCCGGGACAGACCGAGAAAGAGAAAAAAGAAATTCTCGTTTCGACCATTCTTACCCAACCGAAATTAGATAATTCGAAAAAAAAAATAGCAAAAAAATTCAAAAAATTAAAAAAAAATTATTCTAGCTTATTTAAGCCAAAACGGGGCGAGAAATGCCAAGAAAGAGAAAAAAAAAATAAATTCTCATTCCGGACCGCTTCTACCCGTCCCAAACTAGAGAATCCAAAAAAATGGCCAAAAAATTCAAAAAAACTAAAAAACATCATTCTGGCATTTTTTTTCCAAGCGAAAACGGGTGGGACATGCCGAGAAAGTGAGAAAAAAAAAATTCTCGTTTTGACCGTTCTTACCCGACCCAAATTAGAGAATTCCGAGCAAATAGCAAAAAAATTCAAAAAATTAAAAAAACGTCATTCTCGCTTTATTTGAAGCCAAAATGGGTCTGGAAAGCCAAGATAGAGAAAAAAATGAAATTCTCGTACTGGATCGTTTCTACACTATGCAAACTAGAGAATTTCGAAAAAAAAAATAGCAAAAAAATTAAAAAACCTCATTCTGGCATTGTTTCAAGCCTGATCCAAACTACAGAATTCAGAATAAAAAAATAGCAAAAAAATTAAAAAAATTAAAAAAATATCATTCTGGCAATAATTCAATCAAAACGGGTCGGGATAGGCCGTCAAAGCGACAAAAAGAAATTCTCATTCCAGACTGTTTCTATCCGACCCAAAGTAGAGAATTTCAAAAAAAAAATATATAAAAAGAATTGAAAAAAAAAGTAAAAAAACATCATTCTTTGACATTATTTCAAGCCGAAATGGGTCAAGATAGGCCGAGAAAGTGAAAAAAAAAATCTCGTTCCGGACCTTCTACTCGACCCAAACTAGGAATTCCGTAAACAATAGCAAAAAAATTCAAAAAATGAAAAAACATTATTCTAGTATTATTTCAAACCAAAACGGGTCGAGACAGGTCGAGAAAGAAATGAAAAAAAAGAAATTCCGTTTCAGGACCGTTTCTACCCGACCCATACTAGAGAATTCCAAAATAAATAGTAAAAAAAATAAAAAATTAGAAAAACAACATTCTAACATTATTTCCAGCCAAAACGGGTCAGGACAGGCCGAGAAAGAGAGAAAAAGAAATTCTCGTTACAAACCGTTCTTACCCGACCCAAGTTAGATAATTTCGAAAAAAAATAGAAAAAAATTCAAAAAAAAAAAAAATCATTCTGGCATTATTTCAAGCCAAAACGGGGCGAGACAGACTAAGAAAGAGAAAAACAAATTCTCGTTCTGGATTGTTTCTTCCCGACCCAAACTAGAGAATTCTGAAAAAAAAATGGCCGAAAAATTCAAAATACTAAAAAACGTCATTCCGACATTTTTTTTTTTAAGCCAAAACGGGTCAGGACAGGTCGAGAAAGAGAGAAAAAGAAATTCTCGTCACGGACCATTCTTAACCGACCCAAATTAGATAATTCTGAAAAAAAAAATAGCAAAAAAATTCGAAAAATTAAAAAACATCATTCTGGCATTATTTCAAGCAAAAAGGGGTCGGGCCAAGCCGAGAAAGAGAGAAAAAGAAATTCTGGTTCCGGACCGTTTCTACCCGACCCAAACTAGAGAATTCCAAAAAAAATAGCAAAAAAATTCAAAAAAAATGAAAAAACAATATTCTATCATTATTTCAAACCAAAACGGGTTGGGACTGGCTGGGGAAAAAACAAAAAAAAAAAAAAAATCTCATTTCAGACCATTTCTACTCGACCCATACTAGAGAATTTCGAAATAAATAGCAAAAAAAATCAAAAAAAAAAAATTGAAAAACAACATTCTAACATTATTTCCAACCAAAACGGGCCGGGACAAGCCGAGAAAGAGAGAAAAGGAAATTCTCGTTACAGACCATTCTTACTCTACCCAAATAAGATAATTCCGGAAAAAATAGCACAAAAAAAATTAAAAAAACGTCATTCTGGTATTATTTCAAGCGAAAACAGCTCGGGCCAGGTCGAGAAAGAGAGAAAAAGAAATTCTGGTTCCGGACCCTTTCTACCCGACCCAAAGTAGAGAATTCCAAAAAAATAGTAAAAAAATGAAAAAACAATATTCTGGCATTATTTCAAACCAAACGGGTTTAGGACAAGCCGAGAAAAAAAAAATCTCGTTTCAGACCGTTTCTACCTGACCCATACTAGATGTGGGACCAGAAAAACAGGTGGCCTTGGCCCACTCCAAGCCAGGCCCAAGGGCCCACGCCGAGGACGCATAAGGTTTCCGTGGATGAGAGCGCGAGGATCAATCTCCAAGGAACTTATCCGAGGCTGGCCCCGTCCTCGGGCGTCTGAGACCTCGGAAGAACACGAGGACCACCCCCACCAAAGGAGACTCCTTGAATGTTCGAGGAGAAGAAGGCTCAGTGCCACGCGTCGACGACGAGGGCACGGCGAGGGAGCAAGCCTTAGGCGAGCTGTCACCTCTGCATTGAATGCGCTCACCTAACCCCCCTGGCCGTATTAATGGGGATGTAACCCCTTGATAGGGCAACATTGATCATGGTGAGCCACTGGAGTACGGATAAGGCCTCTGATGGGACGGACTGTCAGAGGTAAGGCTAATGGATGATCAACAGAAGGAAGAAGGGGATAGGAGGGACAAAACTATATAAGAAAGGCGAGTAAAGAGTTTAAGGGGGAGAGGGATCTCCTCGAACGAGTGCCGAGGAGCTACCCTTAGTTGTAAACTGGGCTCACTCACCTTCAATGGAAGAAAGGAGGCTTGTATTCCGTTGCTAGTCTCTTAGGGCCTAAACTTTCGATCCACTCTCTAAAAATGTATTGTTGGGGAATCTTTCTAAACCGAGTCCCTACAATTGGCGACGTTTGTGGGAAGGATTAATGCACTGGCAGGCGCAACGGGCGGCCGTTCCTAAGTAGTTATTTTGCGGAAGGCCGATGGCGACGCATAAAAAAAATAAAAATAAAAAAAATAAAAAATAAAAAAAAAATAAAAAAAAAATAAAAAAACATTGCAGAAAAGTAGAAGATTCAAAGTAGAAGATCCAACAAAAAAGAAAAGAAACTTTATATTATTTTATTAAACAGAAAAGTACAAGATACAAACAGAGGCTCAAGCAGGCGTGTTTTAAAACTAATTTTACAAGCTAATTCTACAAACAGAGGCCCAGGTAGAGCCGTTCTAAAACTAGCTAGAGGGAGCGGGGCTGAGGCTAGTATGCTCCAAGGCTACCAACAACTCCTTGTCCGATGCGGCAACGCTGGAACAAAGAGAGGAGCCGACGCAGGTGCTCCGAGAAGCCCTCCCCTATGACGTTCCCTTGATTCTCTCAAATACTCACGAGCGTTGGCCATTGGAGACAGCAACACTCGGGCACCAGCCTTGACATGATTTCGCGCGTCTCACCGGCAAGGGTGCACCCCGGGGAGGAGCGTTAAGTACTTCAGGGACTTCCCTCCTGGCCACCACGCATGGCACTATAGGGGTTACGCCAAGGCTCTGCCGCGCCAAAAGTCTGGTGGGGGCTGCGGTCACAACGACTCTTGGCCGGGACGATAGGGCCTTTGGCCTGTGTGTCCTCACACCAACCCAAGGCCGCCCCATATCTCCCAACTCTGGTCACAATCCTGGCAAGGTTATTGAAGGGGCTCGAGGAGCTGAAGGGACGTGTTTCTAGTTGCGTTGGGAAGTTCATGGAGTGTGGAGAAACCTTTCCCCCGGAAAGCCTTATATAGAGGATGAAAACTGGTGGGAATTAATCCACACAGAATTCGAAAAGAGAATTATCAGCAGTACTAATCACGAAGATACCAAATCCCAAGGGGACCGTAGACCGCTGAATTTGTATCAATTCACGAGAATATTGATGAAGGCATGTCTCCGCACCGAAACGTCAAGCGCGGAGCGCGAACGGCCAAGGGACGCCTCGTAAATGAAAAAGATGGGGACTTGAATTGAAGGCGAGGTCAACGCCACGTATAAGATCATAGTCCGACCCGAGGAGGAACCGTCTCCAATAAAGCGGTCCAAGGACAAACCCCTTCATATAGAAAAATGGAAGCGTTAGACAGAACCAAGGCATTGCATGGTCCTCGGACTCAAGCCTATGGGGAAATTAACCACTTAGCTATACCTGGGTACTAGACAAAACCAAGGTATTGCATGGTCCTCGGACTCAAACCTATGGGGAAACTAGATACTTACAGAGGAATGAAAGCGCCAGACAGAACCAAGGCATTGCATGGTCCTCGGACTCAAGCCTATGGGGAAACTAACCACT
>NW_027070656.1:0-12755 GCF_002906115.3 Quercus suber | reverse complement strand
AAGAAAAAAAAAAAAAAAAAAAAAAAAAAAAAAAAAAAAAAAAAAAAAAAAAAAAAAAAAAAAAAAGAACCACAACCAAATAAAATAAAATAACACAAGGGAAAAAAGCATAGAAGCAGCAAGGGCACGTTGGACTGATACGCCGGGGGATCTACTCCTTTTGCTCAGGCTGGACAGGGGCAACCTCTGACTCCTCCGAGCCCTGGCCTGAGGGGACGGCCTGCAGGGGTACGGCGAGAATGGCTGCTTCCTCGGTGGTGGGAATTTGAGCATCGGAAGGGACCTCCACTATCTCTTGGGGCACCTCCTCGCTCGGATGCTCCCTTAGTTCAGCAGCCCCCACCTCCTCAACAATCTCCCCAGCCTTAACACCATCAGGGGCGACCTCACGGATAGCAGGGGGTAGTACACTCTCTCCACCTTCCATAGGTCGGACGAGGCCTCCACCCCAGCTTGTCTGAGGGCCTCACAGCCCAGACCTGGGAGCAGTATCGCCTACATACCCCCGGGACTTGAGCTTTATAGAGGGCCTCTACCTCAGCCACCCCATCAGCGTAGGCTGCGGTCTCAGCCTCCTCCTTGGCAGTCATGGCCATCTCCCTGCCAAAATCCGCCTCGTCCTTAGCCCGTCGAGCCTGGCTTCTGGCCCACTCCGCTTCCCTCTAGGACCCCTCGGCCGCAGTCACCTTAGCCTGCAGATCTGCGATCAGATCCCTCACGATTTGCAACTGCTCCTCTGCCTCACCTAGGCGCCTTGTCTGCTCCTTGGCCTGGTTCTGGGCACCCTCAAGACCGGACACTGCACTGTCTCGAGCCCTGGTCATCGCCTTCAAGTCCTCTCGGGCCTTGGCGAGGTCAACCTCGGAATTCTTCAGAGCCCGGGTGGCCTGAAAGTGCCAATCATGCTTCTGGTCAAGGGCCTTCCCCTGGTTGTTCGCCTCCCCCTTCAACCTATAGATGGCCTGGACAGCCTGCCAGAGTAACCGATGCACTATAAGCCCAACAAAGAAAAAAGGGGGAATGGAAAAGAAAAAGAAAGGGAGGAGGGTTGAAATTATAGCCCTTACCATCCCCATATATCGCTTAAGGCTGAGGAAGACCTGCTTGCTCCTCAAAGAGTTCAGCTCGGCCATGTCCGCCGGGAGCAACAGGCACCTCTCCAGCGCATCAGCCACGTGCGCACCTTCGCCCTCGTTGAAGTCCCTGAGGGAGACATCATCCTTCAGGGGCTCCCCATGGAGCATTGGGGCTGGGAGCCAGACGTGGGCCTCGGACGAGGTGGTGTCGACCTGCTTGTCCTGACTCTTGCCGCCTATCTTAAGCTTCTTGGACGGCTGCAGAGTGTTGTCCTCCTCCTGCGAGGATACCGTCTTATCCTCCATAGGCCTTTTGTCCTTATCCTTCTTCTTCTTGGGGTCGGCAGGCAAGGTCCCAGGAGGCAGGCCCGTCAGGAAGGAGGAGGAGGAGGAGGAGGGGGAAGCTTTTGCTGAGCGGAAGTCGACCTAGTCATCGGAGGAGGAGGGAGAAGCTTATGCTGGGACTTCCCCGGTTGGCCTTCAATCAGGTCCAATAAGCTGGTGGTGGGCTTCCTCTTGTAACCCATCGCTGGTAGAGGGGAGGTTTCTAAAGCAAGGAGGTCTGCTTCAGTCAAACAAGGGTCGCCCAAGTCCCCGGGAGGGTCCTCGGACTGATCAAGCTGTGCGAAAACGTCGAACACATCCTTCTCTCTCTCTAGATCCTCCTCGGCAGCCTCGACGAACACTTGGGAAGAAGAAGGAACGGCTACAGTAACAACTTCTGACTCGGAGGGCTCCTCGGGGAACCGAAATCCGTCCTCGGTCATAGTAATTCTCTGAAGCCAAGGGTCGTTGGCTCGGATCACGTGCTTCGGAACCGGGAATGATTTCCGGACAGGAGTATACCCCAAGATTTTGTGGGCGGCCCTAACTTGATTGTCATCCTCGTTTAATAAACCGACGCCCTCAGCACCTTCTGCAAATCTTCCCGGTTGACCAAGTGGAAGTGGCGCTCAAAGGCATGCGGGTCTGCAAACGGAAAACATCGCCACGTCAGTAAAGAAAAAGGGGAAGAAAAAAGACAAAAGAACTTAAAACCCCTCCTACTCCCACTGCCCCACCTGGTATTCCCTCTGTTGTTGGGCAGTGAAGGCCATCGTGCCACTCCCCGAACACGATGAGGAAATCCTCGTTTAGCCCCTTGCTGGACTCAGGGAGGCACTGGATGAGCAGCACCCTGTTGTCCCTTGTCTTCAGGTAATAAGACTTGCCCTTAAGGAGCTGAAGGTTGTAGCACCAGTTCACGTCGTGGTGGGTCAACCTTAGCCCCATCTTCTCGTTCAGGGCGTCCACACAGCCCAAAATCCTAAAGCCGTTTATTCCACACTAGGTAGGGGCTAACCGGAAGTGCGTGAGGTAGTCCCTCATCACCGGCCCCATGGGATCGTCATCCCCTTTTCGAGGAAGGCGACAATGGGAATTACCATCTCGCCCTCTCTTCTGTGTAAGCGCCAATCCCCGTCCTCACAATATCTCAGACCTACATTGTCGGGAATTCTGTAGTCGGCGATGAATTTCTCCATCGCCTCCTCAGTATAGACGTATTTCTTAAACCTACCCATCCCAGTTGACGCCTAAAAGAACTAAGAAAGAATAGGTGAAGGAGAAGATGGGGTAAAGAGGGAGAGAGCTCAGAGAGGGATAGAGCGACTTACTGGGAAGAGGTGGAGCTCCTCGGACAGGCTTTTTATGCTGTAGATGTAAGTGAGAGTGTGTCTGAACTTAGGAAGGACGCACGAGAATTCTTGATTGCAAATAAGGAACAGGAAAAAGCGGTTCGTATGGGTATTTGTACCCTAAATCGAAGAGCCATGCGGGTTTTCCCGCCCATAAATGCGAGACAAACCTCCACCGTTGGATTGGTAACGCCTCATTAGACGTGGGGAGCACAGAGCCGCCTGAATTTAATGATAGGCACGTTACGCGCTCCGAAATGTCAACGACGTGCTTAGGGCAGATGAATAGACCCCTGTGTTGACGGGGGGTAGGGCCGAGGATGTCAAAATCCTTCTCCCCGCCCGAGGATGCATGCAGCAAGATTTTGAGGGGCTATTGTGGGGCCAGAAAAACAAGTGGCCTTCACCCACTCCAAGCCAGGCCCGAGGGCCCACATCGAGGACGCGTAAGGGGTCCGTGGATGAGAGCGCGAGGATCAATCTTAGAGAAACTTATCCGAGGCTGGCCCCGTCCTCGGGCGTCCGAGACCTCGGAAGAACACGAGGACCACCCCACCAAAGGAGACTCCTTGAATATCCGAGTAGGAGAAGGCCAAGTGCCACGCGTCGACGACGAGGGCACGGCGAGGGAGCAAGCCTTAGGCGAGCTATCACCTCTGCATTGAATGCGCCCACCTAACCCCCCCTGGCCGCATTAATAGGGATGTAACCCCTTGACAGGGCAACATTGATCATGGTGAGCCACTTGAGTACGGATAAGGCCTCTGATGGGACGGACGGTCAGAGGTAAGGCCAATGGATGATCAACAGAAGGAAGAAGGGTATAGGAGGGACAAAACTATATAAGAAAGGCGAGTAAAGAGTTTAAGGGCGAGAGGGATCTCCTCGGACGAGTGCCGAGGAGCTACCCTTAGTTGTAAACTGGGCTCACTCCCCTTCAATGGAAGAAGAGGGGCTTGTATTCTGTTGCTAGTCTGTTAGGGTCTAAACCTTCAATCCACTTTCTAAAAATGTATTGTTGGGGAATATTTCTAAACTGAGTCCCTACACTAGATAATTCCGAAATAAATAGCAAAAAAAAAATCAAAAAATTGAAAAACAACATTCTAATATTATTTCCAACCAAAACGGGCCAGGACAGGCCAAGAAAGAGAGAAAAAGAAATTCTCGCTAAGGTCCGTTCTCACCCGACCCAAATTAGATAATTCCGAAAACAATAGCAAAAAAATTCAAAAAATTAAAAAACATCATTCTGACATTATTTCCAGCCAAAACGGGATGGGACATGCCAAGAAAGAGAAAAAAAAAAAAGTTCTCATTCCGAACCGTTTCTACCCGACCCAAACTAAATAATTCTGAAAAAAAATGGCCAAAAAATTCAAAAAACTAAAAAACATCATTCTAGCATTTATTTTTTTTTTTTTTCAAGCCAAAATGGGTCGGAAAATGCCGAGAAAGCGAGAAAAAAATAGCAAAAAAATTCAAAAAATTAAAAACGTTATTCTCGCCTTATTTCAAGCCAAAATGGGTCGGGACAGGCCGAGATAGAGAAAAAAATGAAATTCTCGTTCCAGATCGTTTCTACACTACACAAACTAGAGACTTTCGGAAAAAAAAAAGTAAAAAAAAATAAAAAAAAAAACTATAAAACCTCATTCAGACATTGTTTCAAGCCGAAATGGTTCAGGACAGGCCGAGAAAAAGAAAAAAAGAAATTCTCGTTCCGGACCTTTTCAAAAAATTAAAAAAATATAATTCTGCCACTAATTCAATCCAAACGGGTCGCGACAGGCCATGAGAGAGAGAAAAAGAAATTTTCTTTACGGACCGTATCTACCCGACCCAAACTACAGAAATCAAAAAAAACTGGCAAAAAAAAAATTAAAAAAACGTCATTCTAGCAAATTTTTTCAAGCCAAATTGGGTCGGGTCAGGCCGAGGAAGAGAAAAAAAAAACGAAATTCTCATTCCGGACCGTTCTCACCCGACCCAAACTAGAGAATTCCGAAAAAAAAATAGCAAAAAAATTCTAAAAATTAAAAAATATCATTCTGGCAATAATTCAATCCAAAACGGGTTGGGACAAGCCGTGAAAGCGACAAAAAGAAATTCTCATTCTGGACTGTTTCTATCCTACCCAAACTTGAGAATTTTGAAAAAAAAAAATTGAAAAAGAATTGAAAAAAATTTAAAAAATATCATTCTGACATTATTTCAAGCCGAAATGGTTCAGGACAGGCCAAGAAAGAGAGAAAAAGAAATTCTGGTTCCGGACCATTTCTACCTGACCCAAACTAGAGAATTCCAAAAAAAAAAAATAGCAAAACAATTAAAAAAATGAAAACACAATATTCTAGCATTATTTCAAACCAAAATAGGTTGGGACAGGCCGAGAAAGAAAAAAAAAATAGTAAAAAAATTCAAAAAATTAAAAAAATCATTCTAGCATTATTTCAAGCCAAAACAGGGCGGGACATGCCAAGAAAGAGAAAAAAAAAATTTCTCATTCCGGACCATTTCTACCCGACCCAAACTAGAGAATTCCGAAAAAAATGGCCAAAAAATTCAAAAAACTAAAAAACATCATTCTGGCATTTTTTTTTTTTTTTTCAAGCGAAAACGGGTCGGTACATGCCGAGAAGGTGAGAAAAAATTTCTCACTTCGGACCGTTCTTACCCAACCCAAATTAGAGAATTCCAAGCAAATAGCAAAAAAATTCAAAAACGTCATTCTTGCTTTATTTCAAGCCAGAATGGGTCGGACAGGCCGAGATAGAGAAAAAAAAGAAATTCTCATTCCGGATCGTTTCTACACTACGCAAAACTAGAGAATTTCAAAAAAAAAATTTTCAAAAAACTGAAAAACCTCATTCTGCCATTGTTTCAAACCAAAACGGGTCAGGACAGGACGGGAAAGAGAGAGAAAAAAAAATTCTCGTTCCGAACCGTTTCAACCCGAGCCAACATTATTTCCAGTCAAAACAGGTCAGGAAAGGCCGAGAAAGAGAGAAAATAAATTCTCGTTACGGACCGTTCTTACCCAACCCAAGTTAGATAATTTTGAATAAAAAAAGAAAAAAATAGAAAAATAAAATAAAAAACATCATTCTGGCATTATTTCAAGTCAAAACGGGGCGGGAAAGGGTAAGAAAGAGAAAAAAATTCTTATTCCAGATCGGTTCTTCCCGACCCAAACTAGAGAATTCTGAAAAAAAAAAAATAGCCAAAAAATTCAAAAAACTAAAAACATCATTCTGGCTTTTTTTTTTTTTTTTTTTTTTTTTTTTTTTTTTTTTTTTTCAGCCGAAACAGGTCAGGACAAGCCGAGAAAGAGAAAAAAATAAATTCTTGTTACGGACCGTTCTTACCCGACCCAAGTTAGATAATTTTGAATAAAAAAAGAAAAAAAGAATAGAAAAAATAAAATAAAAAACATCATTCTGGCATTATTTCAAGTCAAAACGGGGCGGGACAGGCTAAGAAAGAGAAAAAAAAAATTCTTATTCCAGATCGTTTCTTCCCGACCCAGAATAGAGAATTCTGAAAAAAAAAAAAATAGCCAAAAAATTCAAAAAACTAAAAACGCCATTCTGGTTTTTTTTTTTTTTTTTTTTTTAAGCCAAAACAGTCAGACAGGCCGAGAAAGAGAGAAAAAAATTCTCGTTACGGACCATTCATAACCGCCCTGAATTAGATAATTCCGAAAAACAAGAGCCAAAAAATTCAAAAAATTAAAAAACGTCATTCTGGCATTATTTCAAGCGAAAACGGGTCAGGCTAGGCTGAGAAAGAGAGAAAAAGAAATTCTGGTTCTGGACCGTTTCTACCCAACCCAAACTAGAGAATTCCAAAAAAAAATGGCGAAAAAATTCAAAAATGAAAAAATATATTCTAGGATTATTTCAAACCAAAATGGTTGGAAATGGCCGAGAAAGAAAAAAAAAAAAAAGAAATTCTTGTTTCAGACTGTTTCTACCCGACCCATACTAGAGAATTCCGAAATAAATAGCAAAAAAAAAATCAAAAAATAGAAAAACAACATTCTAACATTATTTCCAACCAAAACAGGCTGGGACAGGCCAAGAAAGAGAGAAAAAGAGATTCCCGTTACGGACCATTCTTACCTGACCCAAATCAGATAATTCCAAAAAAATAGCTAAAAAATTCAAAAAATTAAAAAACCTCATTCTAGCATTATTTCAAGCAAAAACAGGGTGGAACATGCCAAGAAAGAGAAAAAAATAAATAAATTCTCATTCCGGAATGTTTCTACTCGATCCAAACTAGAGAATTCCGAAAAAAAAAAATGGCCAAAAATTCAAAAAAACTAAAACATCATTCTGGCATTTTTTTTTTCAAGTCAAAACAGGTCGGGACATGCTGAGAAAGTGAGAAAAAGAAATTCTCGTTTCAGACCGTTCTTACCCGACCCAAATTAGAGAATTCTGAACAAATAGCAAAAAAATTCAAAAAAAAAAAAAAAAAAACGTCATTCTCACTTTATTTCAAGCCAAAATGGGTCAGGATAGGCCAAGATAGAGAAAAAATGAAATTCTCGTTCCGGACTGTTTCTACACTACCCAAACTAGGGAATTCTGGAAAAAAAAATATATATATATATATATATATATATAGCAAAAAAATTAAAAAACTAAAAAACCTCATTCTGGCATTATTTCAAGGCAAAACGGGTCAGGACAGGCCGGAAAAGAGAAAAAAGAAATTCTCGTTTTGAACTGTTTCTACCCGAGCCAAACTAAAGAATTACGAAAAAAAAAATAAAGAATTCTGAAAAAAAAATAGCAAACAAATTCAAAAAATTAAAAAAACATCGTTCTGGTATTATTTCAAATCCAAAACAGGTCAGGATAGGCCGAGAAAGAGAAAAGAAATTCTCGTTTCGAACCGTATCTATCCAACCAAAACTAGAAAAATCCGAAAATTCTGGCAAAAAAATTCAAAAAACAATGTTCTGGCATTTTTCTTCAAGCCAAAATGGGTCTGGACGGGCCGAGAAAGAGAAAAAAAGAAATTCTCATTTCGGACCGTTCTTACTCGACCCAAACTAGAGAATTTCGAGAAAAAAAATAGCAAAAAAATTCAAAAAATTAAAAAATATAATTATGGCGATAATTGAATCCAAAACGGGTCGGGACAAGCCGTGAAAGAGAGAAAAAGAAATTTTCGTTGCGGACCGTTTCTACAGGACCCAAACTAGAGAATTCCGAAAAAAAATAGCAAAAAATGGAAAAAATTAAAAAAAAAAAAATCATTCTGACATTATTTCAAGCCAAAACGGGTCAGGACAGGGCGAGAAAAAGGAAAAAAGAAATTATCGATCCAGACCGTTTCTACCTAACCCAAACTAGAGAATCCCGAAAAAATAGCAAAAAAAATCCAAAAAACTAAAAAAAAAAACGTCATTCTCACTTTATTTCGCACCAAAATGGGTCAGGATAGGCCGAGATAGAGAAAAAATGAAATTCTCGTTCCGAACCGTTTCTACACCACCCAAACTAGGGAATTCTGAAAAAAAAAAATAGCAAAAAAATTCAAAAAACTTAAAAACCTCATTCTGGCATTATTTCAAGCCAGAATGGGTCGGGACAAGCCGGGAAAGAGAAAAAAGAAATTCTTGTTTCGAACCGTTTCTACCCGAGGAAAACTAAAGAATTCCGAAAAAAAAAATAGAGAATTCTGAGAAAAATAGCAAACAAATTCAAAAAACTAAAAAACATTGTTCTGGCATTATTTCAAATCCAAAACGGGTCGAGATAGGCCGAGAAAGAGATCAAAGAAATTCTCGTTTCGGACCGTATCTACCCGACCCAAACTAGAACAATCCGAAAATACTAGCAAAAAAATTCAAAAAATTAAAAAACAACATTCTGGCATTTTTCTTCAAGCCAAAATGGGTCTGGATGGGCCGAGTAAGAGAAAAAACGAAATTCTCGTTCCGGACCGTTCTTACCCGACCCAAACTAGGGAATTTCGAGAAAAAAAAATAGCAAAAAAATTGAAAAAATTAAAAAAATATAATTCTCGCGATAATTCAACAAAAACGGGTCGGGACAAGCCGTGAAAGAGAGAAAAATAAATCTTCATTACGGACTGTTTCTACCTAACCCAAACTAAAGAATTCCAAAAAAAAAAAAAGAAAAGAAAAGAAAGAAAAGAAATTATCGGTTTATTTCAAGCCAAAACGGGTCAGGACAGGGCAAGAAAAAGGAAAAAAGAAATTATGGGTCCAGACCGTTTCTACCAAACCCAAACTAGAAAATTCCAAAAAAAAATTGGAAAAAATTAAAAAACATCATTCTGACATTTTTTTTCAAGCCAAAACGGGTCAAGACAGGGCGAGAAATAGAAAAAAAGTAATTATCGTTTCAGACTGTTTCTACCTGACCCAAAACTAGAGAATTTCAAAAAAAAGAGTAATAAAATTTAACAATAAAATAAAAAACCGCATTCTGGCACTACTTCAAGCCAAAACGGTCGGGACAGGCCAAGAAAGAGAGAGAAAGAAACACTCGATGTAAGCCGTTTCTACCCGTCCCGAACAAGATAATTCCAAAAAGAAAATAGCAAAAAAATTCTAAAAATTAAAAGGCCTCATTCTGGCATTATTTCAACTGAAAAAGTGTTGGGACAGGCCTAGCTAGAGAGAAAAAGAAATACTCGATCTGGACCGTTTCTTCCCGACCCAAACTAGAAAATTCTGAAAAAATAGTAAAAAAATTCAAAAAACTAAAAAACCGCATTCTGGCACTATTTCAAGTCAAAACGGGTTGGGACAAACTAAGAAAGAGAGAAAAAAAGAAATTCTCAATCTAGACCATTTCTATCCGAGTCAAACTAGAAAATTACGGAAAAAAAAATAGCAAAAAAATTCAAAAAATTAAAAGACCTAATTCTGGCATTATTTCAGGCCAAAACAGGTCAGGACAGACCCAGAAAGAATGAAAAAGAAATAATCGATCTGGATTGTTTCTTCCCGACCAAAACTAGAAAGTTCCGAAAAAAATAGCAAGAAAATTCAAAAAACCTTACTGTTGCATTATTTAAAACCAAAACGGGTCGGGACAGACCAAGAAAGTGAGAAAAATAAATTATTTGTACCTGACCGAAACTAGAAAATTCCGAAAAAAAAAAATAGCAAAAAAATTCAAAAAATCAAAAGACCTCATTCTGGCATTATTTCAGGCCAAAACGGGTCGGGACAGGCCCAAAAATAGAAAACAAGTAATTTTTGTTCCAGAACGTTTCTACCCGACCCAAACTTGAGAATTTCGAAAAAAAACAGCAAAAAAACTAAAAATATTAAAAAACCATATCCTGGCTCTATTTCAAGCCAAAACAGGTCGTGACAGGCCCAGAAAGAGAGAAAAATAAATTCTCCATCTGGATCGTTTCTAACCGACCGAAAAAAAAAAAAAAATTAAAACACCTCACTCTTGCATTATTTCAAGCCACAACGGGTCGGGAAAGGCCGAGAAAGAGAGAAAAAGAAATTGTCGATCTGGACCGTTTTTACCCGTCCCAAATTAGAAAATTCCATAAAAAAAAATTGCACAAAAATTAAAAAACCACGTTCTGGCATTATTTCAAGCCAAAACGGCTCAGGACAGGCCCAGATAGGGAGAAGAAGTACTCAATCTGGAACGTTTCTACCCGACGAAACTAGAAAATTCCGAAAGAAAAAAAAAAAGCAAAAAAATTCAAAAAATTAACAGACCTCATTCTGGAATTATTTAACGCCAACACGGGTCTGGACAAGCATAGAAAGAGAGAAAAAAAAAATACTTGTTATGGACCGTTTCTTCCCGATGCAAACTAGAACATTCAGAAAAAATACCAAAAAAATTTAAAAAATTAAAAAACTACATTCTATCACTATTTCAAGCCAAAACGGGTTGGGATAAACCGAGAAAGAGAGAAAAAGAAATTCTCGATCTGGACCATTTCTACCCGAGCCAAACTAGAAAATTACGAAAAAAAAAATTCAAGAAATTAAAAGACCTCATTCTGGCATCATTTCAAGCCAAAACAGGCCAGGACAAGTCTAGAAAAAGAGAAAAAGAAATACTCGATCTGGACCGTTTCTACCCGACCCAAACTAGAAAATATCGGAAAAAAAATAACAGAAAAACTCAAAAAATTAAAAATCTGCACTCTGGTACTATGTCAAGCCAGAACGGGTCAGGACAGGCCGAGAAAGAGAGAAAAAGAAATACTCGATCTGGACCGTTTCTACCCGACCAAAACTAGAAAATTTCGAAAAAAAAAAAAAGGCAAAAAAATTGAAAAAGTGAAAAGACCTCATTCTGGCATTATTTCAGGCCAAAACGGGTTGGGACAGGCCTAGAAAGAGAGAAAGAGAAAATCTAGATCCGGATGTTTCTACACGACCCGAACTAGAAAATTCCGAAAAAAAAAAAAAGGCAAAAAGAATTCAAAAAATTAAAACACCTCATTCTGGCATTATTTCAGCCAAAATAGGTTGGGACAAGGCGAAAAAGAGAGAAAAAGAAATTCTCGATCTGGACGATTTCTACCCGGCCAAACATGGAAAATTTTTTTAAAAAAATTGCAAAAAAATTAAAAATCCTCATTCTGGCATTATTTCAAGCCAAAACGGATCTAGACAGGCCCAGAAAGAGAAAAAAAGAAATTCTCGTTACGGACTGTTTCTACCCGACCCAAACTGGAGAATTCAAAAAAAAAAAAAAAAAGCTAAAAAATTTAAAAAATTAAAACTCCTTGGGCTGGAATTATTTAAAGCCAAAACAGGTTGGGACAGGCTCAGAAAGGGGGAAAAAGAAATGGGATAATTACAGTAAACCCTCCTGGGGTATGGCCCGTTTTCACTTTGCCTACCCGTGGTTCAAAACTTATCACTTTGCCCCCCTGAGGTACCTTCCGTTAGAGATCTGTTACCCACCTCTCCCTTTGCTGTTTGAAAAACATATTTTTAGAAAAAAAACAAACATAACAAAGATCAAAGAGTTGGAATTTTTGATTGCTTAAGAACTTCTCATAGAAGTTCTTATATAAGTTGGAAGAAGAAGAAGAAAGAACTTTATTATAGCCTTAGACTTCATTATGCCTAATCTCCAAAACCCATCTCTTTCTTCTTCTTCTTCTTCTTCTTCTTCTTATTTAAGAACCCACAAAGAAAAAAACTTAGAAAAGACAGTAATGCTTCCTTTCAGATTAAGCGTCGTCGTTTTGTCTTTGTATACAGTTGTTTCCGACGAGACCGAACTACAGTGGAGATGGGCTTGGGCTTGATGGGTTGTCGCAGTTTGCTGAAGCGCCGGACTACCGTAACAGGAAAGAGTGCCCGCTGATGAAGAACAAGGATGTAATTATCGAGGTCTTCAGTGAACCGGTTGAGATTTCCAGCGGACCAACGAAGAGTAACGGTCCCCGTAAACATGGACCAAAATGCGAGCAACAAAATCGCCACCAATGCCCAGAACTTGTACCGACCTTTACCAAAGAAACTCGAATCCGAGGTTTCTTTCTTCGCTGTCGTTGATGGAATAAGCCCATCTTCATCCTTCATTTCGATCAAACCCCCAAAAAAAAAATGCAAAAACAGAGAGATACGAGGATTTTTTTGGAGGGTTCGATTCGATAATTAATATGTAAAAATTTTTCTTCTAATGTAGTTACCATGCTGTTTGTTTTTTGTTTTTGTTTTTGTTTTCAATGTGAGGTGGACTATTGGATTTGGAAGAAGGAAAAACAAAAACAAAAAAATGACGACACTTCATGGGTTGTGGGGTTATGGGTTTGTGGGGTTATGGATTGTGGGTGAGGTGGTGGTTTTGGGTTGTGGCTTCTGGTGGTTGTGGATTGTGGGTAAGGTAGTGGTGGTGCTGAGTTGTGGGTTCTGATAGTGGTGGTGGTGGAGTGGGTGGCAACGCTTCGTTGGTTTCAATTTTTTTTTTTTTGGCTTTTTGATTGTGGGTTTTATTTGATTTTGGCTTGCTAGTGG
>NW_027070655.1:0-41519 GCF_002906115.3 Quercus suber | reverse complement strand
TTTTTTTTTTTTTTTTTATTACCATATATTGTTAGGTGCATTTATGGTGGGAGTTCTCAATCCAAAAGTTGTGACTGCGCAAGCTTCTTGCCCAACGATAGAATGCCCGTGCGTAGTTAATATGACTTGTGGGCCAGACAATACGCCATATGATGGCTGCAGCTGCTGCGGTAACCCAGGCTGCACCATTCATCTGTGCGATAATTCCACAGTTTACTGTCCTACAACTTGAAGGGGTGGTCGATGTTCCATGTAATAAATTTCAAATTCACTGTTTGCAAATAATGAGATTTATTTTGCAACAGACTTAATAATTGTCATAATAACAAAATAAAAATAAATAACTATGAGCATTGCTCTGCTCAATGTATTCTCTCCATGATTGGAACCTACAGGTTCTAATTCCTTCATCCCCACTTATTGTGTTTGAAATAAATAAAAAGACTCTGAGAATTCATTGTCTCCCACTAATGTGCAGTTGTGTTCTTTTTATTAATTCAGCTTAAGACCTAGATCAAATTAACAAATTGTTTCTTCTCATTTATTCTAGTTTGTCTCCTATGCAAGTGACCCAGGTTTGATCCCGGCAATGAAAAATTATTAGGTCCACAGGAAGACCGTTGAAGTAGTCCTCCCAATCAATGAAACATTATTCTTCATGCAAGTGTGACATCACCAAATATTTTTTATTTTTTATTTCTTGTGATGATTAGGAACATGATTCACACATTTGCATAAGTGGCATTATTTCATTAGTTGGGAAGACCATTTCAACATTACTCCCACAAGCTTAATAATTTATCCACAACAAAGGTGATCTGACTCTTTTATTCATCAAAATTAATTCATATCCTTAAAATCTAGCTCAACTAAGCAAATTGTATTATTTTTACTAATTCAGCTCCTTAAAATTTAGATGAAATAAGAAAATTATGCACAAAATCTAGTGACAATTACAAAGAATGAATGCAAAACCAATGTATGTCTTTTTTTCTTTTTCTTTTTCTTTCTTGTTTTTATTTATTTATTAATTATAATAATTGTTAATGGAGAGAAGGGACAGTACATTATATCTCCGAAAATGCAATCTGATAAAATTTTTACACTTACTTAATTTTAAATTAATTCTTGGTAGAATCAATCAAAATTAAATGTTTAAAATCAAACATGATCATGGCCCATTGTGTGTGCACATCACGATTGTTGAATATTATTTTGATGATAACTTTTGATCGGGTGGTCCGATTGAGGCCTGTGACATATCATTGTAATCATTAGATGTCAAGATTTGTTTTGTACCACAAATTTAAAGATCTAACTGTTAAAATTATGATTATGCTCTCAATGCAAAATTATTGTTTTGCATTAATATCAATTAAATGTAAGTTGTAAAATATGGTGTTTATAAAGTCTTTGATTTGTGGGTTGGTTAAGTGAGTTTTTGATTTGTGGTTTGAAACTGATTGCCCTACACCACCCCAATGGAGAAAATCCGCACCACTGCAAGTCATAAGTTTGACTTTAGGCGGTCTACAACGATGTTGGTTGGAAAACCGACCCTATAAGTTCGATGAAAATTTTGGGTAAAAACCAAACCAACTGAACTATGCACACACCTAGTGGACGGAAATCTTTTTTTTTTTAATGAAATATTTCGTAAATTAATAAGTTATAATATGAGAAGTCGCAGATTTAACTATTACATTTATACAAACCCAGCATAGTTTTATGAAATGTTTGCAGTAAGTGTCAGTTTGTAAAATCTCAAAATTGGTTGATATTTTTTATAAAATAAAATAAATAAAAAATTTCTTCACCTCACATTAGGGGCTGAGATGTGAGTGGATTTGGCTGATGTAGGTCACCATGCCATGACCAACTAGCATCGACGAAATCATTTAGCACAAAGACCTCAAACAATCAAACATTATGAATAGAAAAGGCCTACATTATTTAGTTGGGTAAATTATAAAATCCTCCCTTGAAGTTTTAGATAACACGTTGCCTCAAAATATAAGGGAAATGACACTCTAATCCTTTGATGTTCGAAGTAATCAACACATTAATTCTTTAATTATTAACAGTTTTAGAATATTATAAAATCTGAAAAGATTTGTTTGACTAAACTCTAACTATAGTTTGTGAAAGATTTTGAGTTAAATATTGTTGGAATATTCATGCATCACCGATAAGTTGGCTTAGTCGTGAAATCTTATATTTGGATACTAATGACAAGAATAAGTAATTAAAATAATATAATTGGTCAAGGGCTGCGCTATATATACTTTAGGGTGGTCACAAGACCACCCTGAACTTGGGAAAAATAATTTTTATACCTTAAAAAAAAAAATTCAATTAAAATGTGTTGTTGACCACCCTAGAAAAAAAACTTAACCACCCTAAAAATAAACTTGAACATTTTAAATAAAAATTTAAGCCCATTAAAAATAAAATTTGACCTCCCTAAAATTTTGGTCCATTGAAGATTGAACCAAAATATATATTGCGACGAATATTATGTTCATAACATTTTCATAATACTTTTATAACAAATTCTAAGTAGTAGTTGTTATCGATGGACCAAAAAAACAATTTCAGTGATAGGCAAATCAGAACTAGTAACAACTGTCACCTTGAATTTGTTGTGAAAATATTGTAGACGTAGCATTTTTCAAAAATTGTCCAAATAAACAAATTAGCCTAAAAGCCCAAATCAAATGTTTAATTATGATATTTTAAATTGTTTTTTCAAAAGATATATTTTAAAATCACTATTTTTTTTTTTTAAATTGCATATTTTCCTATAACTAGTCAGTTAATACTTGCTTGTCTTTAGCTTAATTTATTGGATTTATGTGGTACATCTTATACATACGCATATACACTAAAAAAATGCCCTAATACTTTATTGAACATGAATGTAATGATTTAATGCCTAAGTTGAATACATTGAATGAACTTCTAGTTTACCCTCTATTCATTTATTAGCACTATGGACAAAATTCTTATATAGAAATCACTTTTATTACAAAATTCATCTTTTAAGCAAATTTGTACTTATTTGAATAATGCTTTTTTAGATCCTACACCATGGCTATGAGAAAAGATCTCATCTTTTTATCCTAATGATCAAGGGAAAAAAAGTATATATATATATATATATATATTTACAAAGAGGTTTTAGCCATGATTTNAAACATAAGCAATGGATTAGAACTCAATTCAATGGCGATTCCAGGAATTTTTTTTTCAAGATGATTATTAGGAAATTTAAATTAAACAAAAATTTAATAAAAACAAAACTTAAATATATTAACATAAAAAAAAAAAAAAAAAAAAAGCTCAAATACATAAAGTTTTAAATTTCCTTCGATGAGCTTTTCATAATTTGAAATTATTGTATGATAGCTTCATTATTAATGCTATTAGCTACATCTTTTTTAATGTACACAACCAAGTAATCATTAAACTACTAATCTCTCATTCAATTACCAAAATCTTCCTATTAAAAAAAAAAACCAACATCTTGCCTAAATAAGTAACAATATAAACAAAATGCATCATCATTTTTTTATGATAGATTCCTACGTACCAATATTTTGTATTTTTTAAGGTTAATCCCATTGAATTGAGTTCTAATCCATTGCTTATGTTTTTTAGTGTTTATATATGTTATATTTGCAGCTTGCCAAAGACATATCTCCTAACAAAAACTACCGCCATTTGTCTGCTCACCCCTCACCAGTTGCTCTGTGCCCAAGTATTTCTTAAAAGTCTGTGTCTATCTGATGCCCAAAACTTGACAACTCGGTAACTACATTATTTTAGTATAATTTATTTTTGGATAAAGTTTGAACATCTCAAACTCTCTGTATATGTATAATATCTAATAATGTGCGTGTGTGGACTAATGTATCACTTTGCCGCAGCGATGGACATGGCTTGCTGAATTCATACATCCTAAGTCTTAAATTACTGTGCTTAAGAATTAGTTCCGTGTGCGCAAACAATAATAGAAAGTTGAATGTTCAAACCACAGATGGAATCATGTTTGCCCACAAAAACAGCTAAGTCTAACAGTTGAATGTGTTGCTGCTTCGTTTCCATCATCATGGTCGTCATCATTGTTATCAGCGTTGTAGTATAAGTATGCGATATCTACTCCCTAAAACCTTTAAGAAAAAACCAATATGGCCATCAACAAAATTCATGTTAATGTTATGATTCTCCTACTGTGTGGTACGCTTCCACACCATTCTTCTTTTTATTTGAACTCTTTCTTTCTTAAAAAGTGCCTTCTGATTCAAAGGCCATTGATTTATTTATTTATTTATGTTTTCTCCACTTGTATTTGGTAATAGTATACCACTACTGCCTTATGACATTTTATTAGTTTCACTAAAAGCAACTTTAACGTAACTCAGATTTGTGCGCGTTGAACGAATTATTGATCTTTTTTACTTTCTTATAGTTGCCAATTTGTATATAGTGGTTAAGAGTCTTGTTACTCAAATGATATTTGTTAGTGTTTTCAATTTAGATATTCAGGTACAAATTCACTCTCTCTCATTATAATTATCGAATTTAAAAAATAAAATATAAAAATATAAAACCTGTTTGGTATAAATAGAGACCAAAATATATGGTCAGTTGTTATTCATACATATATTCTGAATTTTTTTTTATTTGATTATGTTGTTAGGAGCATTTCTGCTGGGAGTTCTCAATCCAAAAGTTGCGACTGCGCAGACAGATGGATGCCCAGAATCTTGCTTTTGTATGGAGTATATGACTTGTGGGTCTTCAGACGAAAAGCTATATAATGGCTGCAACTGCTGCATTAACCCAGGCTGCACCCTTCATCTCTGCAGTAATACCACCATTTCCTGTCCTACAAATTGAAGGGGTGCATAGTCGATATTGTCCCATGTATTAAATTTCAAAATCTGTTCGCAAAATAATGAGCTTTATTTTGCAACAGACTTAATAATCATCATAAATAAAATTCAATCACCATGAGCCTCGCAGCTCAATGGAATTGCCTTCTTCTCCCCCATGATAAGAACCTAGCTAGGTTCTAATTCTTCCACTTATTTTGTTAGCCAAAAGAAAAAATAAATAAATAAATAAAGACAGTTTGTGGATTCATTATCTCCAAGTTGTTATGTGCAAATTTTTTTTTTTTAATTCTGCATCCTAAAACCTCGATCATATTAGCAAATTTTGTTCTTATTAATTCTTCTCCTTAAATCTAACTCAAATAAGCAAATTGTGTTCTTTTTATTAATTTGGTTCCATGAAATATATATAACTCAAATAAGTAAAGAAATATCCTTGTGAAATACACCTAGCTTAAATAAGAATAACGTATTATGCATATATTATATTTTATTAATTCATCCCCTTAAAATCTGGCTCAAATAAGCAAATTGTGCTCAAGTAAATACTGCCCCAACTGTATGAGTTATGTAAGGGAACTCATGAGTGGATAAAAGAATATAAGGTAGTAGCTAATAGCTATAGCGGCAGAGTAATAATATTTTTTTTTTCAACGAAATAAAATCTAATATATATATATATATTGAAAAATGCTAATGAGTGCCCTTAGAGTACTGGTTAATAATCTATTTAAAGAAAGTTTTTATGGAAAATGAAAAAAAATAATTAATATTTTGACAGTTTTTTTTTTTTTTTTATTTCCCATAAAAGTAGTATCAAAACTTTTCTAAAATTAATTATTATCTAGTGCCCTTAGGGCACTCGTTAGTATGACCCTATATATATATATATAAGTTGGGTTCAAGTTATACCTGGTATAATTCTAAGTAATGTTATACCACTCATTATTTTTTAATAAGATGCCAATTTTGACAAATCTACCGTTGGATTACATTATCTTCGTATATTCTTCGTGCTTGCAAAATTTCAAGGTAATTGAATATCAATAGTCATGTCATCAATTAATTGTTTAAATTCAAGTGTTTGTAGTTTAAAATAATACATAAAAATGTGTTTATGGATGAAATGATCAATAACATCCGATTAGCATAAAAATTGGCATGCATGTTAAAAACATATAGAACATGTAATCCAACAGTAAAATTTCCAAAATATGAATTCAATAACAAGTTATTGGATGATGTAACACTGTTTAGATAGATTCAAATTACACCTGGTGTAACTCTAAATAGTTACACATTTTTTAAACCATTGGATTTAAGTAGATCCAACGGTTAAAAAAATTATAATTATTACAAATATTATGATTAGAATCTAATTAATTACTCTCATTTATTATCTTCTAAACCTATCTCTAAACCTAAAAAAAAGTTTGACTTCTGACTCTCTCTCTCTCTCATTTACGTTTCTCTCTCTCTCTCCATTTCCCTCTCTCTTTCTCCTCCACCACCTCCACAGGTTGCCAGCAAAAAAATAGAAAAAAAAAAAAAAACCAAAATGGCATACAAGATGCTGTTGCTGGCGTACAGCCATATCCAAGAAATATTGCGGCTCCATCGTCCTTAAAAATAAGTAAATAACAATAAGTTGTACACCACAATCAATCAAATATAATGATGATGACTAACTAATTGCTACTACTTGCTTGCTTAATTAATAGGGTCTGAGGCATTAGAAGCTATTCAAAACTTATTACCCCTTAATGTCAATGGCGACCTGTCGGCCCTTTGTACATGGCCTGACCAGATCCGGCATTGGCATAAATATCGGTGGAAAAGCCCACTTCATTTCATTGACACACCCGATGGTGAGTGCACTTTCAATTATCAAAGTAAGCCAAATATTTTCCTCTTTTTGGTGATATAAGTATATTTGCAATTAATATTTTTTTATTAAAAAAAAATGTTTACATGGCATGGGGTTAGGGGACTGTCATGATCTGCATGGAGTGGAAGACGTGCGTTGCAAGAAATGTTTTCTGTTGGCAACCTGTGGAGGTGGTGGAGGAGAAAGAGAGAGAGAAACGGAGAGAGAGGGAAACATAAATGAGAGAGAGAGTCAGAAGTTATTTATTTTTTTTTTTTTTTTGGATTTTGAGATAGGTTTAGAAGATAAGAGCATTCACATTAGTTCTTCTAAATTTTCTGTCTATTTTACACGAAAAAACCTACTCTTTCTATTTTACACTATCACTTTTACAAAACACTCACATCAGTTTATCTATTTTACAAGATATTTCAATAAAATATTCATTCTTCTCAATTTTTTTTATTATTTCTCTCAACTACCCTTTAACTACATACGCGCGCTCTCTTTCAATCTACTCATTTTTTTCTAAATAGATCACCTCTCTTTCTCTCTCTTCTACCTTCTCTTATTCTTTCTCAAAAACTACCAACCCAAATCACTTCTTCACCAGGTCCTTTCTTCACCGACCGATCCAGAACCTTTCTTTACCAACCGATCCACAAACCAAGCTCCGGCGACCTAGATCGTGTCTTCACCGGCCAATCCACGAACCAAGCTCTGGCGACCCAAATCCTTTCTTCACTGGCCGATCCACGAACCAAGCTCCACAAGCACCAATCTATCTCTCTGTTGGTTTGTCTGTGTGGGTTTGTTTGTGTGGGTGTGTTTCTGTGTTGATTTGTCTATGTGGATGTGTTTGTGTGTGGGTGTGTTTGTGTGCATCTGAGGAAAAGAAGATGAGGAGCTGAGGTCGTTGTGCATGAAGAAGAGAGAGAAAAATTGGTGCGAACGGAAATTATTAAAATATAAATACATGAGTTACAGTACCCGTGTAAATATACACGGGTACTGTAGCTCTTGGAAATATATACATAGTTTTACACATTTTTACACCCACTGATGTGGGTGTTTTTTTGCTCAAAATGTGTAAAATTTGCATTATAGTTTTATTTTAGAAGACTTTAGATGATCTAATGTGGATGCTCTAATAAATGAGGGTAATTAATTAGATTCTAATCAAAATATTTGTAATAATTATAGTCTTTTTTTTAACCATTGGATCTACTTAAATCCAATGGTTTAAAAAATGTGCAACTTTTTAAAGTTACACCTTGACGGGAGTTATAGAGTTATAAATTTTTTGGACCATTGATTTCTATTAGATCTAAGGGTGAAAAAAAACACTCATAGTCATGTATTTATTGTTCCCTAGAAATTAGTAACTAAGTCATTAATTCTTCTTATTGAAAATAGAAAAAAAAAAAACAAAAAAAACAAAAAAAGCATTAACTCTCTGCTCTCCATCATCATCTTCATCTTCTCTCCTTCTCACTCATGGTCTTATGTTCTATGCACTTTCACCCTCAACAATGGAAATTATGGGCGAGTTTAGGAAACAAGTGAAATTTTTATTATTATTTTATGTCTGGGAGTGTTTGATTGCTTCGTTCATTTGCTACCACCTGTGAAGTTATTCTTTCATGGGGCCATGCTTTCCGTGTTGCACCATCAGTGACAGAGTGTTTGATTGTGTAGTAGGCCTTTTTGTTATATTGGATTGAGCTGCCTCCTGCGATACTAAGCCCAAATATTCTGAGTAAGGGTGTTGAGACTGGTCCAACTGCAACTCAATTTGGTCTGACTTATGCGCAAAAGTTGAGTCCAAGTCCAAGAGAAGATGCAGCAAAGTGGGCTTATCATCTGTTTCTGCTGCAAAAGAATTTTCTCCAATTTCTACCCTTGCCAATTTCTGCCGTAGGATTGACATTTCTACCGCCAAAGGAACTTTTCTCTGGTTTCTACCACAGGTTTGACTTTTCTACTATGCAGCAAAACTTTCTATCGTGTAGTAAAACCGTCTGTCGTGCAGTAAAACAGTTTGCCGTGCAGTAAAACTTTATGCTATGCAGTGAAGCTGTCTGCTGTGCAATAAAGCTTTCTGCTGTGTAATAAAGTTTCCTGCCGTAAAGCCTTCTGCTGTGCAATAAAACTATCTGCTATGCATTAAAGCTGTCTGTCATATGAATGACTACTCTTCATTTTATTGTAGAAATACTTTTTCACTTCCTGCACATAAACAAATCTAAAACCTAAAGAAAATACCCATCAAACAAATGTTAGTTTAAATGGGTTAGCATATTCTCAAACATGTACACATATTTGTAAATAAAGATATATGTATATATATACTTATGGCAGGATAACGATTAGTTTGTGTCAAAAGTGAAACACGTAATAACAAATAAAGAAGAAAGTTTCGGCAGAAAAGGTTTAGCTGGTAAAATAGCTAACACGGTAAATATGATGAAAATGTGTTATAGCAAAATAACTAGTACAACAAGAAAAGATACCACAGCAGGACAACTGATGCGACAGACGTGATAAAAACGTGCTACAGCAGGATGACTAAATACAGCAGATATAAGTTATAATGAGAGAAATCAAATATATTTGCAATTGAAATCAAGTATTGAATCTTCCCATAGAATAAGTAAACCAAGAAGGAACCCAAACTTCAACTTGAACAACCTTGTCATAGGCTCCTGCCATAAAAGTTGTACATTTTGGAGAATAGACCTAAATGGCTACTAGCTATTACTTTTGGAGACTTCAAAGAGTGGGTTTTCTAAGTGGAAGGGAAAAGATGGTCTATTGATGCATGCCCCTATTCCTGCCGTGTTTTCTCTCTTCTTTTTACCTCTTTCTTTCCTTCTTTCTTTCTCTTCATTCTTTTTACTCTTAGTTTCTTACTACTCTCTTGCCGTGAGTTGTTTTTCTCACTTGGGTCTTTTTTTCTTTTTCTGGGTTCCTCTCTCTGGGTATTTACTACTCTCTTACCATGGGTTTCCTTTCTTAGGTGCTTTTCCCATAAGGTATCCTCCCCGGTCTCCCCCTTTCATCCATGGCTAGCTCTTCCTTTTATAATGAATTGATTCAATGAAATTTTTCTCTTTTACCCCTAGGGCTTCACCAACTGTTTTTGGTTTTTTGTGGGCATCTTTTCAAGACTACCCACCAACCCATTGGTTGCCCCGACCACTGCCATTGCTCCAATACACGTCTACTGCACCACTACTCATTTCACGACAAAATTCCATTTTGTTTGTTCTTGCCGTATACCTCTACCTCTAGGTTCAAAGATAAGGATTGGACTACCTCACTACCTAGATCTATGGCATGCATCAGATAGTCCCAACCATTTATTACTTCTTTTAGGTAAGATACCATCCTAGCAAGGTATATTTCCCAAAGAAGTCATGGCAGGAAACCAAATATAGACCCCCTTTTTCCCCCACTACCAAACCATGTCCTCTAAATCTCTTTGACCGTGGGCTCACCTCCTTTGTATTGGCTGGATATAGGTTGGTGGTGCTCTGACCCTTCTATTTTTGTCTTCTTTCATTCCCACGTCGTGTCTGCTGTAGCAGATTAGTTCTATTTTGTTCTGCTGCGTGTCTTTGTCTTATTTCTTCACACATTTCCTGCTGTGTTTGTTATTTCCTTTAGTTTTGCTTTTCTTTCCTTCACGCGTTTCCTACTGCTGACACTTCCTACAGTTCCTTGTTTCTTTTCATCATGCTTTTTCATATCAGTTTTCATGCCTATCTTTTTTTATACAAACGGATTTGGGCCTTTGTGGGCCAAATAATGTTGACTGGATCAAAAGGGTCTTGGACCTAATTTATCTTCATTTGCCAAAGTCATTCTGCCAGAGAACTGTATTTTACAGTAAAGCTGTATTCTACGGTAGATTTGTATTCTGTAGCAAATTTGTAGGCCAAATAATGTTGACTAGATCAAAAGGGTCTTGGGCCCAATGTATCTTCATCTGCCGAAGGCATTTTGCCAGAGAACTATATTCTGTGGTAAAGCTATATTCTACGGCAGATTTGTATTCTGCTGCAGATTTACGTTTTGCTGTAGATGGCTTGCACTTGCACTTCTTTCTTTGGACTTTTCTTACTCTTCGGTCTTCTTGGTGGGTCTTTGGGCCTTGCTTCTCATTGGGCTTTCTTCCTCATAGGCCTTTGGGTACAAATTTGCAAAAATGGGCATCAACAGATTGCTTCGTTCATTTATTATTATATTATATCCATTCTTTCCTATATAACTATAGCTTGTATACGAAATTTGTGAAATTCCTTTGATTTTAATTAGAAATAAGCTCTTAAAGGTAACATATATGCCTGACAACTTTGTGTTTCTTCTTCTAAAGTGATTTGCCTTATATCTTAGTTGGGTATACAATTTAACAATTTATTAAAGGTTGCCTAAAAGTACATTGAACACAAAGATCGCATGAGAGAGGGAGAGAAGATGAAGCTGATGATGGAGAGTAGAGAGTTAATGCTGTTTTTTTTTTTTTTTTTTTTTTTTTTTTTTTTTTTTTTTTTTTTTTTTTTTTTCTCTCTCTCTCTCTCTCTCTCTCTCTCTCTCTCTATATATATATATATATATAAAATCGAAGTCTCTACAATTCTCACAATTTTCCATGTCACCACTATTTTCTTTTTCTTTTATTTTTATTTTAGATTCTTTTTATTTTAGGTTTTATACCTTATATATTTATTATTTCTCTTTAACGTGTAATTATCGTATCAAGTGTTACCATAGTTTATTAGATATACGTTTCAAGAGCATAAAAATTCTACTTCAACTAAAATTCTATAATAAAAAATTCAACAAATATAAACCCCTACCAAGGTCGAAACCCTTCATACTCACTCAAATTTTTACAAAGAAAACACACACAACAAATTGAAGATTTTCAAAGAGGGTACGGGACTTCATGAGACCACTTTGTAATGTTGTATCCATGGAGTTGCTCAGAGTAAATACAGAGGTGAGGACATGTTGTCATCTTTCTTACTCTAACTCTCTGTGATTATTGCTTTATAATATTGTTATTGTTGTGACTTGTGATTGAGTTTATTAGTATGAAAAATCTACATGTGAAAATTTTAATTGTAAATTTTTTTTTTTATGATTAAAACATTAGATTTAATCGTAATTTTGATTTAATAATTAACAATTTCATCAATCAAATTTTCTCTAATGTTGGTGTAATTTGTACTACTATGTATGTTATATATAGAACCCTCATATGATCTTGGAAAACCCACTTTATAAAAAAAATTGTCATCAATAACAAGAAGAAGAGCTTATTCCTAACCATTAAAACCACAAATTTCTTGTCATCAATAATCAATTTTATATTAATGTTGTGATATAGTCCATAGGTTTAAAATATTAAAAAAAAAACAAACAAAAAAAAAAAGAGAGAGAGAAGTATAGTCCATATGGGAATGGTTTAGATGTTTCCTACTTGATTTTGGAATCTCATATTGATTAGTAGAATAATAAGGAGTGAGGAGGTGCATTATTCATATTAAAAGTGGCAATTCACATTGATAAGAAACTAAACAAGTACATGCAATAACCTCTATACATATGGTAGTGGTGTAGCATTGGTGCATGTGAGACTTAGGATGCGTTTGTTTTGGGTGAAAATGGTTTCAGGAAATCATTTTACACCTCTCAACTTGTTTGGTAAGCTCAGAAAATTTGGTCAAACGGAAATAAGTTTCCGTGTTGACCATAAAATAAGGTTGTTTTGGCGTAAAAGGATTTCAGTTTTTATTTTCACTTCAAACCAATTCCACTCCTCATAGACACACTCTCACACTCTCTAGAAGCTCCTCTCACACACACTCTCTCAAAGCTTCTCATAACCACACTCCAAGCTCAGCTCACAAGCTCCACAGAGCAAGACAGCACCCACTCTCCTGAAGCTCCTCACAGACACGCACTACACTCCCACGCAGCTCTTCTCACACGCACCCACAGTCCGACGATCTAGTCCTCCAGTCCGATGACCCACGGTGAGTTTCCTCCACCCACTTGTCCGATCCACCTCCATTTTGTCCGATCCACCCTCCATTTTAACCCGACAACCCACCTCACCTCACCTCCGATCCACACATCCCCTTAAACCCATAAACAACCCAAATGCCCAAGTTGATATCTCGGATCCGATCTATATATATATATATATATTTATTTATACAATTATTTATTTAAATACATATATATTTATTTATTTACTTTTTATAATTATCCATTTTTTATTTAATTATTGATTTAAGAAATTAACTTTTGTTGGTGTTACAATTATATATCTATATATATATATATATATTTATTTATACAATTATTTATTTAAATACATATATATTTATTTATTTACTTTTTATAATTATCCATTTTTTATTTAATTATTGATTTAAGAAATTAACTTTTGTTGGTGTTACATTTATATAGAAATATATGTGCATAAATGTTGATATAAATTTTTTGTTGTCTTGGTGAATGTATTTGGCACCTTGTCAATACTGTGGACACACTGCCACAGTGGTTGTGTCTTTTCCCTTGATCTTGAACTGGGCTTGTTATGACATTTATGGTTGTATATACTGATTGTGTTAGAGATCACGAGTGTTGTGTTGGTATATGATTGTGCTCTGCTGTTTTCTGTTTATGGCTGTTTATATATACTATGTAATCAATAGCATGCTTGTTTACATACCTCTTAGACCACAGTGTTTGTGATTTTTAAGATGAAGAAAAAAACCAAAGCCGCAATTCTTGCCTCAATTGCATCTGTCCTCCTTGTGGGGGTTGCATTGATAAGGAAATTGCATCGTAGACGACTGCCTAGGGCGCCTTATGTTAATCATGCAACCAAGAGAGAGCATTACATAAATAGTATTCTGCATGGAAGTGAGAGACATTGTGTTAGTCAAATTAGGATGAAACCTATAGCTTTCCACCACTTTTGTCACATCCTCACTATACAATTTTCATATGTAGTAATGTTAAAGGAAAAAGAGAAGGTGGGCCACAGTAAACAGGTCAAGTGGCTGCCCCCCATGCACATGACTTTACTTAGGCTACTTGCCGAGGAGGCTGCAAAGGGCAATAAGCCTTCTAACACCTTTAGGGCCAGCTCCTTTGCTTTTGTAGCAAAGGAGATATCTGCACAATTTGGGGTCGTGTGCCACCCCTCTTATATAGAGAATTGGATGAGGACTCTGAGGACTATGTGGACCACTATTCAAACTATTAGGAAGAAGAGCGGTTTCAGCTAGGATGATAATTTAAAGATGATAACATGCGATGAAAAAATATATCAAGAAGAAGTGATGGTATGGCTTCCAAATATATTGTCTTAATATAAATGATAATATATGTTTTTGGCTTTTATAATCTATGAATTGAGAACCAGACAAGGTTGCTCAAGTACCCACTTTATATGAAATTTATAGTGTCATTCTTTTTAGGATTCCATTGCTTTTACAAATTTTCAAATATAATTGTCATGTGCGGATCTATTGACAAATCTGGTCTTAGCATTTGTACATTGTATTTTCTGTTGTACTTATCTTCAAAATCATGGGTTATGTCTCCTATTCCCTAACAGATTTTTTTGTTTATCATTGACCTAAATCATCTAATGGCATCAGTGTTTGAATTGAATATTGAATTTATGAGTGAAGTGATTATTGCATTGTTATTAAACGTTCCTTTCTCCCTTACAGGCGCATCGGAAGCATGCAAAGTATCTGAACAAAAAGATTAAGATATACGATGAATCAGCTATTGTAGTAGGGAAGGATATAGCCACAGGTAGCTTTTCTAAGTCGTATGTGGATATTGAGGATGAGCTAGACAATGGGGACAGTACTGAGTTTATGGCGAACAATGCGGAGGCAGGTGTGGTGGACAAAGGGAAGAATGTGGTAGAGTCATCCACCACTGGATCGAGAATTTCCAAGTCCCGCAAAAGAGGGCGTGCACCTCCCTCTGAGGATAGTATGCTGATTGATCTGTCTGATCAGCTAAAAGAAATTGCTGTGGCTTTGAAAGAAATCAACCGGGGGCTTGTTGACGACACAACTCTTTACTCTGAGGTCATGGCTATGATGGCGGATAGGTATAGCGAAGACATGTTGGCAACTGCCTTTGACCATCTATGTGAAAATAAGAAGGTAGCACATGAATTTCTAGCCAAGAATGCTAAGCTGAGAAAGCTGTGGATGGATAATTTTTTGTGCACACATCTCTGACTTGTCTATTTCATGTTGACTATGACAGTAGCTTTAAGGATTAACTGTTGTTGTAGTTCCAGCAATTAACTTTAGAGATTAACTATGGTATTATATATGTAAGTCTTTTGTATTATTGGGATGATACATTTGCCCAAATTATCTATTTGTACTGTTTAGATACCACGTGTAGGTATCATTTTTGTACACCATGGAGGTGTAATGCCAATGGTGAAAGACTTATGTGGTTGTTTTGATATAAATATTATGGGTATATTCGGATGATTAATTTTGATGTTGTGGTGGATCAAACATTTTGTACTGTTACAGGTTTGTAATGCAGGAATTTGTAAGCATTTCATATTTTCCGTAAAATGATCCACAAACCAAACATGGGAATTGATTTTCCGTAAAATGATCACCATTTTCCGTAAAACGTTTGAACGAACCAAACACCGGGATTGATTTTCCGTAAAACTGGTAGCATTTTCCGTAAAATGTTTGAATGAATCAAACACCGAAATTGATTTTTCATAAAATGAATTCCAAGACAGCCAAACAGCCTGAATACTTTTTCCTTTATGAGAAAACAAATTCCCCTGAAATGATTTTACACTCGGAAAAGCATTTCCGTTGAACCAAACACAACCTTAGAAGACAAGGTTTTGTCTTTTTTATTTAATTGTAACTATGATTTAATCGTAATTTTGATTTAATAATTAACAATTTCATCAATCAAATTTTCTCTAATGTTGGTGTAATTTGTACTACTATTTATGTTATATATAGAACCCTCATATGATCTTGGAAAAACCACTATAAAAAAATTGTCATCAATAACAACAAGAAGAGCTTATTCCTGACCATCAAAACTACAAATTTCCTGTCATTAATAATCAATTTTATATTAATGTTGTGATATAGTCCATAGGTATTTAAAAATAAAATAAATAAAAAATAAATAAATAAAGAAGAAGAATAAGTATAATCTATATGGGAATGGTTTAGATGTTTCCTACTTGATTTTGGAATCTCAAATTGATTAGTAGAATAATATGAAGTGAGGAGGTGCATTATTCACATTAAAAGTGGTAATTCACATTGATAAGAAACTAAATAAGGGCGTGTAATAACCTCTATGCATATGGTGGTGGTGTAGCGTTGGTGCATGTGAGAGTTAGAAGACAAAGTTTTGTCTTTTTTATTTATTTAAAATATGCATCTTACTCTGTTGATACCTATACAATACCTATGAGAAACTATTCAAATTCTACTACAATTTATTTGTTCACATCCTATCAAATTATTATTATTATTATTATTATTATTATTATTTTTGGATAAATAATAAAACAAAAGTAGCCACCGCCACCATTACGGTTTTTTTTTTTTAAATTTAAAATATGCATCCTACTTGATTGATACATATACAATACCTATTGGAAACTGTTTTAAATTATAAAATAATTTTTCTATTAACTTTTAATTAATAGTTTTTTCATACAGGACTCTCTATTTGTTTTTTTTTAAACATATGTGATTTTTAATTTAACAATCTCCTATATTGCACGAGTTAATGACTAATTTAAAAATAAATAAGTAAATACAATCCTTTGGAAATCTGATTAAAAAGAATACAAGGTCTCTCTACATTTTTTTTTTTTTTTTACAATTTATATCTTTCTTTCAATTTAATATATGCTCCTCTTCAATCCATCAGAAAGCTGCAATCATTGACTTCTAAGTTCTAATATGGTCCACTTTAAACTTTTACTTGGTATATATCCATTTTTCGATTTCCTGTATTAGTTTTTTTTTTTTTTGTATAGAATGTATTAGTTTTTGTTATCCTTTGCCCGTAAGAAATGCGCATGTTCTTATCAAAATATAAAAAAGAAATGCATATGTTGATGTTATTCTTGTAATGTTGAATGAAATCGAATACGTTTATGGGTAACTTGGAATTATCATTATACTAAGACTCTTTGTGGGATAGACCTTCACCAAGAATAATGTTTAGATATAAGTATATCGTACCCATTTTTTAAAAAAGAAATTGTTAGAATGGGATAGTTATCATTAAAATTGTATCACTCAATCCCATTAAAAAAAAAAAAAGATTGTATCATTGAAAATTTCAAACCATGGGATGTTAAGCACGCATAATACAACCGTTGACATCATTAACGCCTTGGAATAAAAATTATGGGCTCACTCTATCAAGAAAAGGACTTACGCGCCATACCGGATTGAATGCATAATAAGCATAACATAACTTATCCTCCATCCTTTCATAGGAGAAGATGTCGTTTGGTTAAAGACAATTGACTAATAACACCCCTAGAACATATCAAAAAAATAAATAAAAAATAACACCCCTAGAAATAGATCACTTGTTAATTTTTTATACATGATAGAAATTATATTATAACATAATCTAAGTATATATGTGTGTGAAACTTCCTCTTGAAAACTTGAACAATTGAACCTCAATCCTTGCCTCTCATATTCCACAAGCACTTATACTTGTGGAGCGACCATCACACCAAGGATGCGCGGTAGTGATCACTTCTTAATTTTTAACTTCTCATCACTCTAAAAAAGAGATAGGATTAGTATTCCAATATATATAAGTCAGGTGTTTGAAAATTATTGTTATTCATTTAAATAGTCTAAATTACAGGTATTATCAATTAGCTCAATGCAATTTGTCAAAAAACTTGTGACTTAGTGGTATGAGTATGACCCTTTGCTTATTAATTAGAAAAGCTGGATTCTAATCCCTTTACCTCAGTTGCAAGCCAAAAAAAAATAAAAATCCTAGCTCAATCCAATCTCAATGAAGAGGTACATATGCTTAAGATTGAAATTATCATATGAGGAAGTTATGAATACATTGTAAAATAATTCCGCCATTGTTGACTTCTAAGGTCCATTTAGGAATATTGACTATATATTTTTTCCTCCAGTAAAACCTGCCTATTCTACGCCAGAGCCATATCCATATCTTCTCTTAATTAATCTGTGCTTGTTGATGAAGCCACAATTTATTAGTTTTGAAGTCCCTAACCTCTTGCTATATTGACTTTGTTGGTTACAATATAATGATCTCATAGCTGATGTGACTCGTGTGAGAACAGATGGGTGTTGAAAAATCTACTTATTTTTTTTCTCCTCTAAATTTTTGTTTTGAGGACAACATTGCTCTTTACTATAAATATGCAACTTTAACACCTCAAAATTGGTGTAGGAGGAAATATGGCTGGCAACAAAGTTGGTGTAATGTATCTTGTCCTTTTGAGTAGTAAGCTCCTACTCCTCAAAAATTGCTGTCATCTTGATTTATACTCTCTCTGTTTGTTTAGCTTGTGCTTTTTTTTTCCCCATATTATTATATTTCTATATTTGAAAATCTAATGTCCATATACTCTCCTATAGGTGAAAATTCTTACATGCAAAAAAAAAATAAAAAAAATAAAAAAAAAATTGTGTAGCACTACCTAGGGAACTTTAACCCGGCAAAAGTTCGATGGCGGTAACAAAAATATGCTTTAAAAAAATCAATATCGCCTTAACTAAAATGAACAGCACATTTGAATTCATTTTGTCCAAATTATATAGTTAAATAATTAAATCCGTCATTTCTTAATAGTTTAAACTTTGAGTAATGTTATATGCATAAACTATTTTACAACAGTTTTGCAAACTGCATGATGTGGCTTTAGCATTTTCAAATAATTATTGATGAGCAAAAATATGATGTTAGTGGTGAACTTATATCAGAACTAATAATGACTTGTCACATCAATATGTAGTAAAATAATTTGTATCTATAGCATTTATCTTAAATTTTTAGGACAATCAGTAATTTAATACATTTATTGAATAAATAATTTTTCAATCTCATATGTTGCGTTCTTTATCATTGAGTAGGTGCAATCCTCCTGGTCTTCAATCCAGAAATTGCGAGCGCAAAAGTATGCCCACAATATTGCACACAAGATGCAGGATACATGACCTGCCCATCTTCAGGAAATAAGCAACTTAATCCGCCCTGCAATTGCTGCTTGGCTCCAAAGGGCTGCACCGTTTACCATGCCGATGGAACTGCAATTTGTACTGGAACTTGATGTGGTGGACATGGCGATCTTTTATATATACATGTTTGGAGGGAGTGCGTGTTTGATTTGCAATAAAAAGGTGCCAGTACTATGGCTCAAGAATGTTAAATAAATTTAAAATGTAGAGACTTCTTTATTTTCTCTACGTCATTATGTGCACTTGTCTGTCTTCGCTACTCTGTTTCAACGTTGTTAATCTCCATTGGAGTTCTACTAATGTAAATTATGACGACTGTTACAAAATTGAATATGAATTATGAAACTTTTTAGATTTCTTTTTGTCATTTTATTTTGTAGAAGAATATACTCATTGGTAATGAGTCTAGCAAATGATTAAAACTAAGAAGTTTGACGAAAATTGCTGCTTTAAATACATTATATACTGAGGAATAAATTCTTAGCCAACTTGGAATATACTTGAGAGCCTAGAAGAAACTTGCAACAAAAATATATATGGGTTTTGATTTTGAAACCACGATATTTCACTTGTTTCAAAAGGTTAAATGGATAAACATTACAGATTTTTTCTTTTTGAGAGAGAGTTTCAACCTATGGCGTCCGCTCCTGATAATAGCTCTTTATTATTAGATCAAGACGCCAATTAGTTTTTGGTGTAGGCGAGAATTAAACCCTAGATCTTTTATACAACTATTAGAGATTTTACCAGTTGAGTTAATTGGAATCCACATAAACATTATAGATTTAAATGGTGCTTATAGAGATATTTTCTAACAATACCACATAAGGGTTGAAAGAGTTATAGATTACGAAGAAAAAAAAAAGAAACTACTTATATAGATTACGTACGATTGAGTGGGAAAAAAAAAAGTTTGGAAAAAAAAAAATTGATATCAGCTATTAAACTTTTGTATATGTTGAAAAAAAAATGATAAATTAGTAGTAAATTATGTTAATTTAGTTTTTATTGCTATCTGAACTCATTAGGTTTCAGTAAGTATTAGTAGTTATAGGATATAGTGATATGCATAAGGCGTAATATTTAATTTTTTTTAATTATAAATTTCTGCAATTTGGTGCAACCACTTGACGCAATCACGGCTTTTAAGCAAGTGCAACTCCATTTGGAGCCTAGGAGGTTCAAATGAACTCCCTGAACTAGCCCAAAAAAAATTATATATTATATGTTTTACTTTTTTTTTGTTTTGACCCTTTGTTGAGGGTCATTTTTGTAAAACACAAATAGAAGGAAGGAAGCCCAACCCAGCAATGCAAGCAGCAAATAGAAGTGGTAAGCATAGAATAAAAACATTTAGTCCAAGCGGCAGGAATAATGGGTCATAGGTCCATAAAATAAATAAATGGGTCTTGAGGAAGCAAATGGGCTCGAAAGACCCGGAAAGAGAAAATAACAAACCTATGGGCAGCGTATGATGTAAAAAAGTAAGAATGGGTCACAGTAGGCTCAAAGTAATGTAAGCAAAGAGAGTAGGGAATTGTTGGCAGACCCACAAACCCCAAGGATGAGTATAAAGTAATTGGGCCGGAGAAGCCCAATGAAATAAGTAAAAACCCATGGGAACACAAAGTTAAGAAAATGGCTAAGGAAGCCCAAAACAAGTAAATGGGCCGAGGATACCCAAAGGGACACAAGAGCCCCTAAGTAAAAAAGCCCATGGCCATGCAAAGCCATTTGGGGAAGAAAGTAAATGGCAGGTTTAAAAGAGAACCAGCAGGACCAAGTCATTACAGCAGGAATGAGAAAATAGTATGACAAGACATAATGGCAATCAAGAAATGGGCTAAGAGAAATGTGAAACTCAGTATCAAATGAAGCCTAGCCTCTGAAGAAAACAGTGAATTATAAAACAGCCAACATAAAAGAACAAATAGGTGCGGCAGACTGTGCAAACAAAGCTCAAGACCGCGGCAAACACATGAGCAGCGGGCAGATTTTGGACATACATGAAAGGGAAGCACGCACAAGGCCTAGGCACTACCAGCCTGTACCTAGCCAATATGGGACGTGGTGGGGTCATGGATCAGAGGTAAGAGGTAAAGAGGGTATGGTTTGGTGGTGGGGAGAGGGAAAAAGACATGTTCCGCCGCTCTTATCCAAGCCCTTTTAGGAGATACGTCCTGTTGGGATGACAGACCACCCTAAAGAGACAAGGTTGAAAGGAGGAACCATTAGGTGCATGTCATGAGAGAAAGAGAAAGAAAGCATTTACACCGTGGCAGGTATTAGGACATATATGTTTTAACTTGTTTAAGAACATATGTCACTTAGTTATGTATATTGGCTAATCCTTTGACAAAACGCACTCTGCTTGTAATTGGGTAGTTCTAGGTATTTTTAATACTTCAAGAAACAATGTTTCAAGGTCAAGTGTTGAAGTCATCAAGTCTGTCCAAGAGAAAGCAAGTTGAAGTGCAAAATTTATAAAACTCGACACCTCTCGACAGCTACCTCGACACCTGCTATCTGTCGAGATTTAAAAAAGTCAGATTTTCAATCTGATTTTCTTGGGATCCGTGAATATGTTTTTGGGCCCTCTTTTCTTCTAACCCTAAACATATAAAAGGATTATTTTAAGAGCCGTTTTGGGTGACACAAGTTGCATTATCATTGAGCAATCTCTGTTTAAGCAAATTGTGATCAACAGACGAAGTTCTTGACCTAGTTCATCTTCCATCAAGAAGTTGCTGTGTATTTGCACCATAGGGTTTTGTAACCAATCATCTTCCTGCTATTCATCAGAAAGGATGATCTGAAGAACTTTGCAGCCAACCATTCTTCCTCAGTTGGTGTTCTGAAGTCGCGTACTTGGATCCGCGCATTGGTTAGTCACGTACTTGGGAGCCGTGCATCAAAGGTGGAGACTGTCACTACAGATCAAGTCCAATTGGGTATTGGGGTAAGGGTTCAACTGTAGGTTGGTAAGGTACTTAACCGCTTGATTTGATAATAGTGGAGTTTCGGGAGTGGTGACCTGAAAATCACCCGGTGGGGTTTTTGCCATTAGGGTTTTCCCCATTCGTAAACAAATCACCGTGTTATTTATTTTTCGCTGCATATTTAGTTGATTGGTGATTTGTTTGTGCTTCCATAAAATTGCATGATTAATTGATTAATTAATTACTGGGCTAAATTAATTAATTAGGGTTAATCACAAGGGGTCATTCAGATTGTGACCTATCAGCAGGAAAGGGTGCCACGACGGACTAACAAACGAAACAAACTTGCCTTTGTCTAGCGAGGGTAAGTGGTACACAAACGAACTCTTTGGTGGTCGGCAAGTACGCCCAGACCAGACAAAAGTGGTTAAGGGGCAAAGTGGTAAAATCTGGTCATGGTAGGCCTTATAAGAAGACCCTTACCGTGCCCTGAAGGAAGGATCGAAAAATCATTGAAAAACAAGGCAAGATCATAAAGAAAAGAAAGACAGTAAAAAAGCAAAATGAAAAGGAAAATATAAGAGAGAAAATAGAGAAAAAAGAGACTTAATACGGTGGCATGTACCAGTAGGTCGATTTCCCTCTCTCCCTCTTTAAATCCTGCTCTCTTCCAAAACATAAGAATGATTCTTTTTGGGCATTAACCATTCAGGTCCGGTTCCCTAAAAGCCATTAATCCCCACGGTAGGATCTTTTCTTGGGAGATTATTTGCATTGAGAGGAGGTGTTCTCCCCTCTTTGGTTTTGCTTCTGCATACCAAACTTAAAACTTGATTTTATGCTCATTCTTGATTAATTCATATTATTTTCTTTCTCCTTTACTTTCTTTGTAAAAGACATTGTTATGACTGTAATTATGTCTTATAAGTAGGGATTACTTGGTCATTTTTCATTAAATAGTCAGAGTACTCTGTTTTGTTGTTATTATTATGTCTGCCTACCGTAACTCATCTGAAACAGCTCTGTCTGCCGTAAGCACACTCCTGGCAGATGAGGCATAGTTTGTGCACAAGCCGACCTAAGTTGAGTTACAGTTGGACCGGTCTCAACTCTCTTACTCAGAAACATTCGAGCCCATTACCGCAGGAGGCAACCCAGCCCAACGCACAACGCAAAAAAAAGACCCCTACACCCTTTAAAATAAAAATTTAAACACTCTAATCTTAGATATTTTTTAAGCCTAGCTAAAATAAATTTGAATATGATTTTCTTAAAAATATCTTAGGCAAAAAAAAAAAACAAACAAACAAACAAATTTGATCTAAAATCTAGAATAATAATAATAATAAGCCCAACAACAAAAGTAGAAATTTCTTAATCTTAAACTCTAGAAAAAACTCATTTAAATCTTAATAAATTTGAAATAAATCAATTAAATGTGATTGATAATGAAAATATTGTGCAATGATTTTAAAATATGAAACATCGTAGAAAGCAATTGTAAAACTTTATATATTTTAGTTTTAGTTTTCAGTTTTTTTTTTTTAATTTTGTGATGTCGATATATTTAAGTTCTCTTTTGTTTTAAATTTTGTATAATTTATGTTTCTTATTGACCCCTCTAAAAAATTATATTGAAGATGCTACTGCTTTTTAGCCAAACTTTTATTATATAATATGATGCAAATAACACTTGTGAAATTATGGACATTTTATGTACAAAGTCTACACTAACAAGTGTGTAAGAATATTTGTTTAGCAAAAAAAAAAAAGGGTGTAAGAATATTTTCACCATTGTATAGCATTTGGACATTCGCCAAGTACTAGGTCTTATTATTTCACGTCATCGTTATTATTTCACAAGCACAAGTAATGGGTCTTTGATTAACTTTCTCTAAAGTCGAAAGAGGCCCAAATTTTATCCAACTACTCGGGTTTGTGTTCCTTGCCAAGAATCCAAATATTTTTGGATTGGGTTCATGGCCCATAAAAATATTCACTTCACGGGACTAACTCATGACATCCGACATTTTCTCTACATCGCGTAATGGACTAAAAGGAAACATTATTTTTCGACTTCAAGGATTGGGCCCATGGTTTCCATTTTCTCTACATCATAAATTGGACTCACGGCCTACTACTTTTCCTCAGTGGATGGATGGGCTCAAAGCCCGAGTCGTGTTACTATAGAAAATTAGCTTAAAATCCAAATCTTATTACTTCTTGAAATAAGTTCAATACCTAAATCTTGCTACATCATGAACTGTACTCATGGACCATGACATTACCAACATCACATGGTGAGTCAATAGGTGGTACCCCTCTCTTATGATACCGATTGGGCTCTAGCTCATATTTCTTTCTCACTGAATCAAGACTAATCACTCATGTGATTTCTATCACCTATCAACGAGCGATAATTTTCCAATAAAAGCCATATATACAAAATGGGCTTTAGAAGAAACTTTAAGTCAATTGGTTTATTTAGGGTACAAGTCACAAAACCCATTAATGTCTCTTGATAACGTAAAAGCAATCACATCAGTTAATGTATAATAATATAAAGGCTAAATTTAACACATTTAACCTTAAAAATTACCCACATCAATTAAGTTAAAACTATGTAAATTTACATTGTTGCTAAAGTAATTATGTAAATATATACATTACAATTCACATGCAAATCTATTTTTTAATACTTTCTTTACTCCTAGAGAGAGAGAGAGAGAGAGAGAGAGAGAGAGCTGATTAAAATAATATTTTATTAAAATATATTAGAAAATAGATAATACCATGTAGATGTGTTTGAAAAGTGGTAATATAAAATAAAAAATGCAAGTTTTTTATATTAAAATAGAGAGAAAATTTGCACAAGATAACGCAAATACTTTTAGTGGATAAAATAATGCATTTGGTCAAGATGCAAGGCAACCAATCAATCCACATTTTACTAAGACAAAGTAGTGCAATGAAAAAAATATAGTCACATGGTAGCTTTGGAACCAATGAAGCTCAACTCCACATTTGTATTAAACAATAAGTCTACCAACTCATTTATATGCAATCTTCTGCTCTGATACCATAATAAATTACTAATTCTCCTAAAATGTTGAACTATTAGGAAATAGTGAATTCAATCACTTAACCATAATTCTAACACTTCCCCTCACATGTGGTGTGGGTACCGTCTAAACTTCTTATTAACCATATTAATAGTGACTTTAATCATTTAACCATAATTTTAATAATGACTTATTTACTCATATGAACAGATTTTGAGAGTAAGCATGACAAAATTCATGGTCATCTCATGCCTACTGTTTGTGAGTAGGAGATGATAAAAAATTGAACCAGACTAAAGTAGACCGAATCTAATTCTTAACCAAGATTCAAGAGTTGTCTACCAGTGATTACCCATAACTATCTAAAAATAAATAAATCTATTGTTAGGGGGTAAATTGAAAAGAATGAGAGAGAGAGAGTAATTTGGTAAATGTATTTTATATTGCATAACTTGACTAGAAGTGCTATGTACACAACATTCCGTGACTTCAGGACATTCATGATTCCTCTGGTACCAGCTATAACCCGTGCTCTTGGTGGACGAAGACTGAACACACGTTCTCCTGTGGAAGCTAGACACTTACACATGCTGAACTCCCAAGACTTTGTTACCGTTATGCAGTCCAACTGTTACCGTTATACATATACCGTCTTAATAGGTAGTATAATCACCGTTCGTGTAAATAATTTACTCGTCATCTCTCTATCGTTCACATCTTTCTGTAAGGGTTGTTAGGCGGTGAATTTTTGCAATCTCTAGTAGCAAGACTTGCTCTCTAAGTAAACACGCATGAAAATTAATATTGTTGACAATATAAAACAATCTTTGAATTGATCCTAAGCTACGCACATGTGATATCAGGCAGATTAGTGAACCTGTCCCGCACGGCAAAGGAGTACAAATATACTACGTACTCAAAGCCACCAGCTTCATCAAAATCAAGCAAGTAGCGTTGATGAAATAAAAGCAATAATCTTTTGAGGGATTGATATCTCAGATGACCTGAAATATGCACCATATTTGCCCAATTCAAAGTTACAATGCCTTCACACAGTGTGAATCACACTAGCTAGAAACAGATTATTGTTCATAATGTTGACTTTTTTTATAAAGCAGATAATGTTTACTTTGAATAAAGGTTAACTAAGTTATCTGTTAGCGTCTCTCTTTCTCTATCTGTGTAATATAAATATGCGATGTTAACCCCTCAAAACTCTTAGGGAAAACATGGGAGGACAAAAAATTGGAATTATGGTTATTCTTATATGCGGTACGATCATACAACTCGTCACTTTTTAAAATATCAAAAATCATATTTATGGGTTTGGCATCTGATTCTGAATAAGTGATTAGTATACGAAGAAAAGATGGACATAAATTAATCTGCCCATCTTTTCTTGGTATACTTTTATTATTTTGTTGTTTCTATGAATTAATATGTAATTTTAAATATATGTTGTCACTAATATTACATTACTGAACACATAATGCATATTCAAAGTCATCTAAAAAAGTATGTTGTTGTTAATGTTGGCAACCTGCAGGTGCAATTCTTTTGGGATCAGTAGTTAATCCAACAAATGCATGCCCACAATATTGCTTGGACTACGCGTATATGACTTGCCCATCATCAGGTAGCCAGAAGCTTGATCCGGCCTGCAACTGCTGTTTAGCTCAAGGCTGCACCCTCTACCTCGCTGATGGAACTTCAACTTATTGCGATTGATGGAACTTACAATTAATTTGCATGCTCTTTACAATCTTAAATATGTATGTTTGCAAATAATGAGATTGGATTTGCAACAATAATAAATTATAATAATAATAATAAAACAATAGAGACTTATTGTCTCTATATTCTCTTATGTACATTATTTGATTTTTTTTTTTTTTTTTTTTTGGGGTATTTGAGCGTGTATTGTTGCCAACCAAAAGTAAAAGATCAGCGTATATAGTACAGACTAAGCAACAAGGAAACTAACGTCAGACACAAGAACAAAAATACAGCACAAAGTTCCATATTTAGCTTCATTATTGCAATTTAGAGTTAATAGAACTCTTCACTGTCATAGAAAGAATTCTATTAAACAACATACCCTCAAAATTGGATTTGCATGCTCATGAGATGGCTTATTTGTTTCATTGATGAATCAGTTTTGTTGTAAAATTGATTCAGAGAATGAATGGCTACAAAAAGAGTCAGCTAAATGACACTGGTATATATTGTGTTAGCCATGATCATTGCTCCGATGCTTAAGTTAGAAAACAAGTTTTCATTGCAAAAGGCTAGAGAAATATTTTCTAGGAAAATTGGTTACGGGCACCTTATGTCTTGAATTTTCTTTTTTTTAAAGATGATTACTGATGGAAAATTGATTCCATGAATTTGGCTGTCGTGCTAAGTGGTAGGAAGCGACTTGTAAATTGTAATTGCTAGCTAGGGTTATAAGTTATAACTCATGGAGTAAGATTAACTCATATAGCCAGTTGTTGAGGTCTCTTTCTTCGTAGCCACGTCACACAATTTAGGGTATTTTTCCCTAAGTGGAGTAGGCCACTTTCATACCAACACAATAAAATGAAAGAACTGTATGCCACTTTGGGTAGGAAATTAAGTAATGGGCGTGAAATGGGTTCCCAAAAGTCCAACTTCCCAATTTTTTTACTATTTAACAATTAAACCGTGCTTGCTTGGTATTGACATGCAAGATGTGATATGCCTAACCACATATGCCACAAAAAAAGTGTTATTTGTATATGCATATGTAGATGAAGATGTTGCTACACTACCAAAACTTGTGCTTCCCTGGGAAATAGAGCCCCCCCAACAATTTCCATTAATGAAAACCAAGGCACCCTCAGAAATTCTTGAAACTCCTCCTTCAAAGGTGTACTTAGATCTAAGAATCAAATGTACCCAAATAGAAATTTTTTTTCCTCTTAAATCTAGCATGTGAAAAACAACATTCAAAATCCTAACAACACTATATCATGCATATTAATTCGCACAGTTCCTAACACTATAACTTTATAGGTTATTTCATTTCTAATAATTAGTACTTCACCACCATTAATTGACTAATATGTGGCAAACCAATCACAATTGGAGTCTTATATCCGAGCAAGTGCCGAATCAAAAATCTAAGTATCATTAGACGAACCAATAGATATTATTACAACATGCAGTATCGTCACCTTCAGTAATATCCTCTAAGCAATAGCTATAACATTGGTATTATGGGCCTTATATGCTAGGAACCCAGTGGTTCATAAGAGGGATGGGTGAAAAGTATATGGAAATGGAAGGAAATTATATGTGAATTGACTTCATTTAAGGTAATCGTCCTCCATAAAGAAATATTAAGAGAGAAAGTAATTGGTTTATTCTTCAAGATATGCTAATGATGGTTACATGCAACTATTTATAGAACTCGAGCTTTCATCTTATTGGCCACACATGACTTAATCATATTGGCTTACTAATTAAGTATATGTACTCACCAATTAATCCATATGATTAATGAGTTACATGTCCTTAGTGATCTAACTAACTGTATCCAAATTCCACCATTTGTAACTAACTAATGACATGGATTACAATGAAATGAAAAAAAAAAGTTACAATATGTAAACACAAAAACTACCAATAACCAAATGTGGGGTTCCTAGCCAGTTTTTTAAGATAAGGCAAGTTTTGATACCAATTTATTCTTGCCTGTTTATTTTGAGTGTGGCTAGAAAACAGTGGGTTTATACGAAATATAAATAGAAAAATAAATGAATAATCATAAAAATAATAATAATAAAAAAAAAACACAAATTTCTGTGGTTCAAGGTTGGCCTATGTTCACTAGGGACATCAAGGAAAATGTTTCACTATGAAAATGGGGAATTACATATGTGGTACAAAGGCACTCTCATAAAACTGAAACTCCAAATACACCCAAAACTTCTCTCTCACCACAACTAGCCCACCTATGAGTTCTTAATTCCCTAAATCTGTGTACAATTGACCAAAGTTATGTGTATGCTGGAATTTAGGCGTGGATAAAGTATTTAGTGTGATACAAGGCCGATTAGTGCTTGTCCTACACGGCAATGGAATAGAGTACAAATACTACTCGAAGCTAAGTCTTGTGCACGAAACCATGCCCACCAACTTCATCAAAGTCAAGAAACTAGCGTTGAAGAAATAAAACCAATAGTATCTGTTTGCTTCTGAGGGAATGATATTGCCCACTTCACAGTTACAATGCTTTTACACTAGTCTAAGATGATTCATGATTGTAGATAATGTTGACTTTGAATAAAGGTTACCTAAGCCATCTGATTAGCTTGTATGATATCCACTTGAGACAATTTCAAATACGAGTTGCATATACCAATTTCTTCTCTCTCTCTCTCTCTCTCTCTCTCTCTCTATATATATATATTCTTTTAAGAATTCCTATAAATATGCGATGTTAACCCCTCAAAAATGTTATGGAAAACATGGAGGGACACAAAATTGGAATAATGGTTCTTCTTTTTTGCGGTATAATCCAATTTGTCATTTGTGATAATCTCAAACTCATAATTATTGGTTTGGCTTCTAATGAGTTCAATTATGTCCATCTTTTCTCTGTATAATTTTATTATTTAGTTGTTTCTATAAATGATTTTAGGATTGTCACTACTATTACAATACCACATATCTGCATGATCAAATTGTTCGCATCTATCTTTGCAACTGCATGCGTTAGGTGCAGCCTGCTTACCTCCATAACAGAAAACAATTTCCTAGTAGTATTTTAAAAAAGAATTTTCTTGTTAATATTGTCAACTATCTAGGTACAATTCTATTGGGAGTTAATCCGACAAATGCTGCGAAACCTTGCCCAGATATTTGCTTGGACTATGCGTATATGACTTGCCCATCATCAGGGAATCAGAAGCTTGATCCGGCCTGCAACTGCTGTTTTGCTCCAGGCTGCACCCTCTACCTCCCTGACGGAACTTCTACTTACTGTAATTGATGGAACAGACTATTCACGCGCTCTTTACAATCTCCAATATGCTTGCAAATAATGAGATTGGATGTGTGACAAAAATAAATAATAAAAATAAAACAAGTGAGACTTATTGTCTCTATGGTCTAATATATATTTGCGCATTTATCCTCTTCTTTTTCTTTTTCTTTTTCTTTTTGGGTTTTCAAAGAGCATGTACTATTATTGCTAAATAAACAAAGAAGCCAGAAAACAGACCCAGCAGTTGACACAAGAACAAAAAAACAACACAATAGAGATTCCATTTAGCTTTATTGCAAATTCGAGCTAGTAGAGGTTTTAACTGTCATAGGAAGATTTCTATCAAACAACACCCTCGAAATTGGATTTACAAGCGCAGTTTTGGCAATATGATTTAATACCAACCACCAGAACTCGGATACTTAAATTAGATATTTGCTTGAAGATTTGTTTTGACGTACCTTATTTCTTAATTTTTTTCTTTTTAATATTATTTCAACTAGGTGAGTTTTAAAGCTCAACTAGTAAAATATCTCATAATTGAATAAGAGATTTTAGATTCAATCTCTTCTGATATTAAAAATCAATTGATGTTTTAACTTAGTGATAAAAAGTAACAATTATAGAGAGAAATGATAAAAACTGTTATACACAGTTATACATTTATTTTTTGAACTGAATGGCTGGTAACAAACTTGTAACTAGGTGTAATTCATGCATGTTAATTTAATTTGTTTGAATTGTTGCTTTCTTTGAAGGATCCGTGAGCATATCCATATATTATGAAACAACCGGTTAACTAATTGGTTGCCCGCGGCTCATCTGGAGTTTGATGTGTTCAAATTCCAATGAACGGAATCTCATGTTCAGGGGTTTTTTTTTTTTTTAATGGGAAAAATGAAAACTTTATTTAAATGAAGAGAAATACATAGCATCCTGAATCACCAGGGATTCAATAATAGATGGATTTTTCTCTATCCAACTTACAAAATAATCAATTCCTTTAGCATGTTTTGCCAAAATATGAGCTGGTTTGTTTCCTAGGTGCTGCACATGTAGAACCTAAAACAATCTGGACTCCTGCAATAGAGACCGGGAGAGGCCGAACCCAACAGAGCATGAGAGATGATGCATGAATCACCTTCAAAGATAGCATCTCGAATCCCCATGTCCCAAGCAAAAAGTACGGCTTCATCCATTGCTTTTGCTGCAGCTTCAATAGGGCCAAGGGGCAGTGGCAGGCGCTTCACGGATCACAACACCAATTCCTACAAAGTTTGTTGCAGAGAAAATGGCAGCATCAGTGTTCACCTTATACCATGGTGAGGCTGGAGGGACCCAACGTTTGCACTAGCAGCATCAGTGTTCAGGGGATGCTTTTGTACTTTTCCATAGTTTTTATTTTTGCTTTGATAGTTTTCCTTTTATACTTCTTGCTCGTGGAATTATTAGTAGGAACCATGCAACCTTTGTCATGAGAAAATATTAGTTTTTCAAAGACAACACCAAATTTTGGTGCAACCAAACGCTGCTGCTTACTAGCAAGGCTGCAAACAGATGGTTTGGTCATGCATAATTAAGTAGGCTCAATGCCAGCTGGTATATATGCAAGCTTGCAAGGGATGGATAGTACACATCTTGATGGCTGCGTATGCATTCTTTACCCTTGGAACAATGCCAAGGGCATATTAAAGACAAAACTTGAATCAATTTGATCAAATCAACCTGTTTTTCTACCTAAGCCTCGAATAATCATCACTGTAGCCTAACTAGACCCAAACCATATCATTCAACTCAAAAAATAATAAAAATTAAAGCACCCTCAACCAAGCAGATCAAGAAAATTAAAGGAAGAGGAAAAGGAGAGCAAAAGGTATACTGATCCTGCTTGTGCAATCCTAGAGATGTAGTTCTCAAGACAAAAAGAAATATATATGCATAGGAATTGGCCTCTCCTGCCCAAAAATCCATTCGGTCCTAACCCAATCCTCCACAAGTCACAAAAATCCATTTTCCTAAACAAAGTTGGAAGATGAGCAAACGCTAGAAGCCTAGAAATGAAATAAGGAATATTCACTTTCCAAATAGTTTTTTTTTTTGTAAGAAGGGAAACTTGCATTACAACTAAACAGGATCAGTACATAGTCTGCTTGAATACAGACCCTGGCTATCAGCCTCAAAATTTTTCATGATGTCCACAGGCGGACAGGAATACAAGGTGAAATCTGAAACTAGTAAGCAGCCTAATCTAGCAAGTTGATCAGCGCACATGTTTGCCTCGTGGAAGACATGCTTGATCCGATAATGGGGAAAGCGGTTAACCAATTGTCTACAGTCATCAAACAGACCTGAAACAACAGTATTTGAATAGCTTGGATTAGTGAAAGCATCAACTAGAGCTTTTGCATCAACTTCTATAACAAGAGCAGTCACATTCATCTCTTGGCACAGCAAAAGGCCATCTCGAAGAGCCCATACCTCCACAAGGAAGCTATTAGCCTTCCCAATTTTTCTCGCAGATCCTGCAACCCATGTACCCGTTTCATCCCTTATCAGGCCTCCTCCACCAGCTAAGCCCAACAACGAATTTGAGGCCCCATCAGTATTAAGTTTCATCTAGCCTACCTCCGGCTTTTCCCACCTGATTTTCCTAATACTTTTACCACTGATACTCCTAGCTTGATCAGCACACAGGAAGAATTCTGAGGCTTGTGCTACAATGTCTCTTGCCAGATTCGGGTTGCTGCTTCTGCGCTTAAACACATGGTTGTTCCGTTGTCTCCAAATCCCCCAGATAGCAAAAAGAAAAACAACATTCCATGGTAGGCTAGTGGGATAGTGGTTCTGCATACCTTTGCCGTTGTTGTTGAGCCAATCTCTTAAGTTTTGAGTAAAGAAATCACTGCTGGAAGCTCGGACTCCCAACTGATGCCAGACAGCTTTAACCATATTGCAATTCCGTAGGGCATGAGTAATTGTTTCCACCTCTGATTGGCATAAAGGGCAGGTGGTATCTAACACCATTCCCCTTCCAGCTAGACAATTTTTAACACCAATGCTTTCATGCATGCATTTCCAAATAAAAGCTTGGATTCTTGGGAGAGTATGGGCTTTCCAAATCCAGCTTCCGGAGAAAGGGGGGGCTTCCAAGGAGTTTGTGGTGAGCAAATAAGCACTTCTCATCTCAAAACCACCTTTCGGAGAGAATTTCCAAACCAGTTTATCACCTCCCCTCGCAATGATAGGAGTAGGAGTGCCTTGAATTTCTGCTTTAATATTCTGGGGCAGCTCAAAAGGAATCATGGACCAATCCCAACAACCATATGGAGTGATGACATCTCTTACCTTGAGGTCAAGACCATATTGAGGCAGCGGACCATGAATGAGATTCCTAATAGGACCAAGATTTATCCAAGCATCTGTCCAGAAATTTAAACCACTATCCCAACCCGGATTCCACTTGATCCCCTTGATAAAGGTATCCTCACCTCTTTTAATACCTTTCCAAGTAGGGGATGCTGGCAGCCTTGCTTCTTGGCTAGAATTAATTCTCCGTTGAGTGCAATACTTCTTCTTAAGAACTCTCACCCAAAAAGCGTCAGGTTCCGTGTTGAACCTCCAATTAAGTTTGGCTAACAAGGCTATGTTTTTTCCTTTAGCAGTTTGGAGTCCCAACCCTCCAAGATCTTTTGGCTTAGTAACCTTCCCCCAATTAACCCAGTGTATTTTCCTTTCAATTTCAGTAGACCCCCATAAGAAATTTTTGTTAATTCTATCAATACCCTCAAGTATTTTGTTCGGGAGGTAGACATTTTGCATGGTGTAGGCTGGTATGGTGGAGGAAGACGCTTGGATCAAAACTGTTCGGCCAGCCATTGAGAAAAGATTACCTTTCCACCCAGCAAGCTTTTGTTTCACTCTATCAAGGACATAATCAAAGTCATACCTGTGACTCCTAGTGTGCTTCAAAGGAAATCCTAGATATTTTCCAAGATTAGGAGTGGTTTCAAACCCGAGGGTGTCTGCTAGAATAACCCTTTGGTCAGGATCTACATTCGGAGAAAAATAAATCCGGGACTTAGCTTCACTAACAACCTGTCCAGATCTGGTACAAAACTCCTGGAGGACCCCTTTGATTGTATTACAGTTCTCAAGATTGGCATAAGCAAAAAGGACCAAATCATCGGCAAAGAAAAGGTGAGAGAAAGCAAGTCCGCTTATTGAAGTTTTTACCTTCTCCCATAGCTTCTCACTGCATTTTTCTTCGATAAGTTGCCTAAGAAATTTTGTGCATAGAATGAAGAGATACGGTGAGAGTGAGTCTCCTTATCTGATGCCCCTAGAAGGCCGACACCATTGAAGAGTAAGGAGGTAGAAACTGAAGAGATGCAACTCATGATAAGCTCAATAAGATTTTTCAGAAAATTAAACCGCATAAGCATCTCTCTGATAAAATCCCATTCAAGTTTGTCATAGGCCTTTTCTAGGTCTATTTTTATTGCCATATATCCATTCCTCCCTTTAGCTTTCCCCATAGTATGAATAAGCTCTTGTACTAAAATGGTGTTGTCCACACCCCTTCTTCCCGGGACAAAAGCCGCCTGAAACGAAGAGATCAAACTTTCCAAGTGCGGTCTTATTCTAGCAACAATGACTTTTGTAATAATCTTGTAAACCGAGTTGCATAAACTTATTGGTCTATAATTACCAATAGTCTCAGGGCCTTGGATTTTCGGGATAAGAACTATAAGGGTACGGTTTAGATATTCAGGGACCTTCCTTTCCCTAAAGACCTTCATCACTTCCTCCTTAACCGAGTCCCCTACTACGAGCCAAAATCTTTGAAAGAATCCGGCATGCAACACGTCCGAACCTGGGGCTTTGTAGGCTTTCATAGACCATAGGGCCTCTTTTATCTCAGTAGGAGACACCATTTCGGCAAGGCTGCATTTATCCTCGTCAGCAAGCTGAATTTGCCAATTTAAAATTTCTTGGTGCACCAATCTGCTTTGGAATGAGAAGTTGTGTATAAGGAAATAAACCTAGCTCTGAAATACTCCATAACTTCCCTCTCCTCTGTGATCCAATCCCCTGCACTCTTTTTGACCGAAGCAATGTGATCCCTCTTTCTTCTGGCTAGAGCAGATATATGGTAAAAGGAGGTGTTGCGGTCTCCTTAAATCATCCAATTAATTATGGATTTCAAAGCCCATAAATCTCATTCCTGATCCAAAAGAGTCCCTAATTCTAAATGGAGAGATTTCTCTAGCTCGATCAGAGGTGCACGCAGCCTTATTTGCTAAAGCTCGTTGGACCCCATAAATTCTTGCAAGGACTCTTTTCTTCTTAGCATGAATATTCCTAAAGCTATTTTTATTCCATAAGGCAGCATCTTTGGTGAAAGTATCAATGGAATCAACCAGATTTCTATTGTGGCTCCAAGCTTTAGAAACAACCTTAGGAAAAGACAGATCAGATAACCAAAAACTCTGGAAGCGAAAAGGTCGACTGAGATGGACAGTTTGGGTTGGAAAGGCTTTCATGAGGATAGGACAATGATTAGAATGACATCTAGGCAAATGGGTAACTTTTGCATCCGGATATAGGACACACCAACTGGGATTCATGAAGAACCGATCAATCCTTTCAAGGATGAGGTCATTTATGTCTCTTTTGGTTGTCCAGGTATATCTCAGACTCGAAAACCACAAATCAATCATGTTACACATGTCTAAACACTCCTTAAATAAAAGGAAGCAATTGAGACTCACGCCTCTCCCCCCAAATTTATTCCCTTCTATCAGTGGCTCATTAAAGTCCCCTGCTATGAGCCAGGGCTTATTATGTAGTTTAGCCACTTTAGCCAAATTATTCCATAAGACCTGCCTCTCCTTACTCCTAGGACTAGCATAAATAGCTGAAAATAGCCAAGCAGAGTCAGCAGAGCGTGCCTTAACCTCCACGTGAATTTCCTGCTCCGTGTTGGCAAGATTAAGTACTTCCACTTTATCAGAATTCCATAATAACCAGAGTCCACCCGCGTAGCCAATAGTGTCTGTATGTATGGCCCCATCAAAGGGGAGTCTGTTAGTGATCTCCCTGGCTCTTTCACCACCTAATTTAGTTTCCATGACCACAAAAATGGCCGGATCATGATTGCGAGTGAGTTCGCGGACAGGGTTCTGAAAATTGGGCTTTAAAGCGCCCTGCTATTCCAAATAATTATATTCATAATAAATTGATGATTCAGAATGGGGCAGACATCAGCAGGAGGGAGAAGCTCCGCTTCCATCCTCAGCTTCCATCCTATCCTCTCCACCATCTCCTTCAACTGGTCGAACCCAAGACTGAGATTCAGTCCCATCCTTACTGAGCTACAGAGTGTAGATTAAGCATCACAGTTAGCTTGAACACTTGGATCAACTTGATGAAGAGGCGAATCCAAATGGCTGGGTCCGTATCACACAGAATCGAGTTTGTGATGAGCAGTGGAATCACTCACCAACTTTGCGCTCTTTTCTCCTTCCATACCAGTCCATCCGTTGGCAACCTCCACTTTGTGATCTTCGGCACCTCTATCACCTCCCCCTTCAGGTTAGTGGCCCACCTCGGCTTCAAAGTTGGCTGTGAACTTGAAAGGTGCTCTGGAGAGTAATTCAGGTCCATGATTGAGAATGGAAGCAAGTTGGAGAGAAGATGAACCTGGATGAGAGTCAACGACGCTCTTTGTACTGGGTGAGCCTAATCTTCCCCGTGCAAGGACTTTCTTACCCTTGACAAAATCTCTTAATTTCAAACTCTAGGCTTGGGAAACACCAAACGAGGATTTCATAGCATCTGACTTAATTTGAGGCCCATTCGGAGTCTGTTGGCCCATCATGGAAGGAACTATGTTCTCTTTTGGCCCAACCGAGTTTATAGGTGACCTAGAATTTTGTTTGGTCACGTGACTTGGACCCTCAAAGGAATGGAAGCGTGTCGACCTCTAGCTAGCACCTGGGATCACCTCGGGGTTAGTACCTTTGTTTGTCGTCTTGTAACCATTTCTTTTCCTAGACACTACCATCCAAGGTCCATACAGCCCCTCCTCTTCTGTGCCACTATCTTTTGTCACTTTGCTAGAGGTGTCAGTACAAACAGAGTCATGCACACTACGTGAGTTCTTCTCCAGCCCTTCCTCTATCGAGTCTGCCGGCACTAAAACTTCCTCACCTTTCCTAACAATGAATGGACAAGCATCTTTCTGATGCCCGACACGTCCACAAGAGAAGCATAAACTATGGATACCCTCATACATGACTAGTTGTTCGAAGCGTCCCATGGCAATGGTGTTGGTCAGTGGCTTGCTTGTATCAACTTGAACACACAACCTCACATACTTACCCCGGGCCTCCATGGCTGTATGCGTGTCAATCCTCAACACCTTTCCAACCGCCTCACCAATCTGCCTAAGCACATCCCTTTCATACAATTCAATGGGCAACTCATTCAACCTCACCCAGACCGCAACCGAATCGACGTTTGTCGTGGAGGGTTTGAAAAATGGCTCCCAAGGTCTCAAAGAAAGGAAATGGTCACCTATGAACCAAAGACCCCTATGTAATACAAAATCCAAGTCTTCCTTAGCATAGAAGTGGATCAAAAAGAACCCATACCCAAGGTCAACACAATTCATTTACTTGAAGGTTTCCACAGCTAGTTGAGTTTTGTTTGGATGTAGTTGAATCCTATTGTTCTGCCCACAAGCTTGACGATAATGGCTTTGGACGATGGCCCCCTAATCCAGATTTTTGTTTCTCGAGTTAGCTTGATTGGGACTCTCCCAACTCGAGCTTCCCCTTCAGTTACGTCATTATCTGATTCAAAATCGGCTTCCATGGAGTTCGAAAAATCGAAGGCTTGAGCAAACACCCTTGGTATCTCACCCACAAGTTTGTCCTTAAAGGAGGCTTTTGATGCATTCCAAGAACTCAGATTGCCTTGTGACGAAGTGTCCTCACTTGAACCATCGCTGAAGTTAGCATGGTGACTGTCTTTAACTTTTTTGTTACTGCGTGATAATTATGCTTCTTCTTCTCTAGAGAGAACCCATGCCTTCATTTTTCTCTGCTACTTTGTCTCTTTCCACACCAGAGTAGTCCCCTCATGGCTTTTCTAGTCTCTAGTCTTACCTATGTGCCTGCCTGCCTTTGTCTTAATCTCTCATCTTGATTCTTTCTATCCCCTCATATTTTTTCCAAATAGTTCAAGTAACAGAAATGAGACATTAGACAAATTGCAATTTTCACGAATTATAGAACCCTTAGAGATAACGATGAATTGGAATCTCTGAAGGTCCGTTTCAAATTGATCAAAAGTTAAAGGGTAGTTTAGTTTTTCCCACTAGATTATAACTTCAGGGAATTCACACCGAAATTTATTCAGCATTCATACTACTACTAGAGTGGACTTATTGCTTGGCTCAAACCCCATTAACTTATGCATTAAAAGCTTAGTGCACATCTAAAAATGAACTATAGTGCAGATAGTGACTTAGCAAATACAATTGGCCTTCCACATATAAAAAGATAATTAGCAAAACCCAAATGTACTTAATAAAAATAGAAATCCCTATGATTTGTTGACCATGTACCATCTGCTAGAACCGCTTATACAATCTATTTTTATAGATATTGACATGATTTGATACCGTTCGGCTTTCGCATTTGCTCTATGACAATTGGTTTTTTTCTTTTTTTTTTGGTGAGAAGGGAAACATATTATAAATTAACCACCAATATCCCGCAAATTAGCACAAAAAAGGGGTATAACATGAGGGGGAGGGGAAACAAAATGCAAAGAAACATCAACATGAGAAAAGCCCATTCTTGCTAAAGCATCAGCGCAATAGTTGGCTTCTCTGAAACAATGAGACACCTTAACCTAAGTAGCTGCAATAGCAGATCTCTACAATCATCAACAAGGCTAGAAAGATCCTCGTTAGAGTTGCTATTGCTAGAAACTAAGGATATTGTTGCAAATGCATCAAGCTCAACTCCTACAAATTGAGCCCGCAGATGACAGTTGTTTTATACCATTATGTTAAGACTAATTAATTTCTTTTTAGTATGGGTGGGACCAAAACCCATATTCCTTATTTAACAATAAAAAACTTTACTAGTTTTTATTATTATCTTTTTTTGGCTAAAAAACCGAGAATATTATTCAAACTAAACAAAAGCAACATCCTTCCTACAGCCATCCAAGACTACAGTAGGAAGAAGACGCTAATTACAACAAACTAAAGACTTATGAATAGCTATAAAATTAGCTCGACAATGGACTACAAAGTTAAGCTCTCTCCTTACCCAGTTAAAATTACAAATAACAAAAAAATTCTATAGTCTACAACATCACAAATTACTAATTAAATAGGCCAAGTAGCGATAGAACGACCTTCTTTAATAGCATCAAAACAACTTTTAGCATCACCCTTCACTTCAATTCACTCAATGTTTTTTACCTTGGCAATTTGGCACCTTTTTGCTGTCTTTGCAATATCTTGCTTGATTTAAATCTAATTTGGGCCCATGAGTAGTCAATTTTAATGGAAATTCAACTTCCTACAGTATGAGCTTAAATTTGTCAAGATCAAACATTCAAATTTTTGGTCAAACTCGAGTTGACTATGGTCAAATTGTGGAAACTATTTGAAAATATGAATCCTAACATAAAATGATGAAATTTGATGATTTAGTAAAACCTTGACCTCATTTGACTACTAGTCAACTTAGTCAAAGTTTGACCAACCAGATTATTTCACTATTTTAGTTAGTTTGTCTTAGAAATGTAAAATTGGACATTCTGACTTTCAATTAGGGCAAATCAAATTATTTTTGGCTTCCCTATGATCCTATTGTAAAGAATATGGATTTTGACTTTTTTAAAGTAAAATTGAGATTTTTGCACATAAAATAAAGGCAAAAAAATACAATCCCCACCAAAATCAAACTCCAATCAAACCTCTCACGTGAACACACAGAAGTAGAGCACAACATTCAACTCATCATGCCATTGTCAAATGCATTCAAATGCTTGAATGTCTTTGTCTTGTTTGAATTTGGGGTTTTGCATATTTTTGAAGAGGCATCCTAGGTTAGTGGAATTAGGTTTGAATCAACTTCTTCATCAATTGCATGTTTTAAAGAATTTAGTCAAATTCTAAGCTTAAACTCACTTCTGGTTTGGCCTGAATTCACTTTGCCTACCCATAGTTTAAAAATGTTACTTTACCTAGCTGAGGTAAGCTTCATTTGTCTTCTGTAACCCACCTCAGTTAAAAATTGGGTAAATATGTATTTTTGCTACTCTTTTATGTCTCTCTCCAAAAAAAAAAAAAAAAGGATCAAAAAGTGGTATATTCCTCTTTCTCAATTCACACAAATTTTGAACATGAACAAATACCAAAAAAATCAAACCCAAATCAACTTCCACAAAAATATACTTAACGTTCATAATTCTCAAAACCCATGAAACCCTTTGTTTCTCACAACTTTGAGAAGGAAGAAATCTCAATCACTACTACCAAGAAACCCATGAGTTTGCTTTTCAGATAACCCAAGAAGGAGAAGATGAAGAGAAGAGCCAAATTACAATAGAATTATCACATACTCAAAGGCCAAGTCAAAAACTTTCACAACTGATAATGAGATTAGTTCCTCTACCCTTTTTGAAATAGAAGGAAAAGAACTTATCGTTTTTAACTTTATGGGTATTTTGGAGACCGATCAACTTCAAGTTAACTAGATAGAATGGTTTGCAACCAAAAGTCAACATTTTTTTTTTCCTAATCTTGTTTCTCTTGTGTTTTTATTTTTATTTTTGTCTTGGGGGAGAGAAACATAGTAAAAATACATATATACCCATATTTTTAACAAAGATAGGTTACTGGAGACAAACAAAATTGTGAATTTACTACAATTATCCCATAATTTTAGGGCAAAACTTAAGTACAGTATTTAAGTTTTGTCCTAAGAAGAAATAGCACATAAATACTATACCTAAGTTTTATCTATAATTTTAATACTCCCATTTATGGGGTTTTGAATTTTCTTCTGCCTTTCTTAGTTTAAGTAGAAGTTTGCAGATCACATGGATCCGGTTCTTTTTTGCAATCTCTCCAGAGGATTGGTCATGTAAAAAAAAAAAAATTGGAGACAAAGACACTGTCAAGGATTTTAATTGGCTTGTTCATGAATTGAAGGCGTTTTTGTTCTTGAAAAATCTAAGCTTTTGTATAGCCAAACAAATTCATTTCTGAGTTTATCAAATTCTCAACATGATTTTTTTCTAACCTATAAAAGAAAGAAATGGGTTTTTTTTTTTTTTTTTTTGGGTAGTGTTTATATTGAGATTTTCTCTATATTTTTGTCGTGTTGGATGGCCAAAAAGTGAATAA